>NW_027326060.1:0-85008 GCF_048594095.1 Paramormyrops kingsleyae
TTGTAGGGGAAGCGCAGGTTTCATGAAAACAACTCAGAATGTCAAGTTATAATGAAATCTTCATTTTGTGTTAGTTTGTCATGATTTCTTCACGAAAACACGTTTTCCTATAATGGTAGGTTGAACTCTTATAGGGGAAGCGCAGGTTTCATGAAAACAACTCAGAATGTCAAGTTATAATGAAATCTTCATTTTGTGTTAGTTTGTCATGATTTCTTCACGAAAACACGTTTTCCTATAATGGTAGGTTGAACTCTTGTAGGGGAAGCGCAGGATTCATGAAAACAACTCAGAATGTCAAGTTATAATGAAATCTTCATTTTGTGTTAGTTTGTCATGATTTATTCACGAAAACACGTTTTCCTATAATGGTAGGTTGAACTCTTGTAGGGGAAGCGCAGGTTTCATGAAAACAACTCAGAATGTCAAGTTATAATGAAATCTTCATTTTGTGTTAGTTTGTCATGATTTCTTCACGAAAACACGTTTTCCTATAATGGTAGGTCGAACTCTTGTAGGGGAAGCGCAGGTTTCATGAAAACAACTCAGAATGTCAAGTTATAATGAAATCTTCATTTTGTGTTAGTTTGTCATGATTTCTTCACGAAAACACGTTTTCCTATAATGGTAGGTCGAACTCTTGTAGGGGAAGCGCAGGTTTCATGAAAACAACTCAGAATGTCAAGTTATAATGAAATCTTCATTTTGTGTTAGTTTGTCATGATTTCTTCACGAAAACACGTTTTCCTATAATGGTAGGTTGAACTCTTGTAGGGGAAGCGCAGGTTTCATGAAAACAACTCAGAATGTCAAGTTATAATGAAATCTTCATTTTGTGTTAGTTTGTCATGATTTCTTCACGAAAACACGTTTTCCTATAATGGTAGGTTGAACTCTTGTAGGGGAAGCGCAGGTTTCATGAAAACCACTCAGAATGTCAAGTTATAATGAAATCTTCATTTTGTGTTAGTTTGTCATGATTTCTTCACGAAAACACGTTTTCCTATAATGGTAGGTTGACCTCTTATAGGGGAAGCGCAGGTTTCATGAAAACAACTCAGAATGTCAAGTTATAATGAAATCTTCATTTTGTGTTAGTTTGTCATGATTTCTTCACGAAAACACGTTTTCCTATAATGGTAGGTTGAACTCTTGTAGGGGAAGCGCAGGTTTCATGAAAACAACTCAGAATGTCAAGTTATAATGAAATCTTCATTTTGTGTTAGTTTGTCATGATTTCTTCACGAAAACACGTTTTCCTATAATGGTAGGTTGAACTCTTGTAGGGGAAGCGCAGGTTTCATGAAAACAACTCAGAATGTCAAGTTATAATGAAATCTTCATTTTGTGTTAGTTTGTCATGATTTCTTCACGAAAACACGTTTTCCTATAATGGTAGGTTGAACTCTTGTAGGGGAAGCGCAGGTTTCATGAAAACCACTCAGAATGTCAAGTTATAATGAAATCTTCATTTTGTGTTAGTTTGTCATGATTTCTTCACGAAAACACGTTTTCCTATAATGGTAGGTTGAACTCTTATAGGGGAAGCGCAGGTTTCATGAAAACAACTCAGAATGTCAAGTTATAATGAAATCTTCATTTTGTGTTAGTTTGTCATGATTTCTTCACGAAAACACGTTTTCCTATAATGGTAGGTTGAACTCTTATAGGGGAAGCGCAGGTTTCATGAAAACAACTCAGAATGTCAAGTTATAATGAAATCTTCATTTTGTGTTAGTTTGTCATGATTTCTTCACGAAAACACGTTTTCCTATAATGGTAGGTCGAACTCTTGAAGGGGAAGCGCAGGTTTCATGAAAACAACTCAGAATGTCAAGTATAATGAAATCTTCATTTTGTGTTAGTTTGTCATGATTTCTTCACGAAAACACGTTTTCCTATAATGGTAGGTCGAACTCTTGTAGGGGAAGCGCAGGTTTCATGAAAACAACTCAGAATGTCAAGTTATAATGAAATCTTCATTTTGTGTAAGTTTGTCATGATTTCTTCACGAAAACACGTTTTCCTATAATGGTAGGTCGAACTCTTGTAGGGGAAGCGCAGGTTTCATGAAAACAACTCAGAATGTCAAGTTATAATAAAATCTTCATTTTGTGTTAGTTTGTCATGATTTCTTCACGAAAACACGTTTTCCGATAATGGTAGGTCGCACTCCTGTAGGGGAAGCGCAGGTTTCATAAAAACAACTCAGAATGTCAAGTTATAATTAAATCTTCATTTTGTGTTAGTTTGTCATGATTTCTTCACGAAAACACGTTTTCCTATAATGGTAGGTCGAACTCTTGTAGGGGAAGCGCAGGGTTCATGAAAACAACTCAGAATGTCAAGTTATAATGAAATCTTCATTTTGTGTTAGTTTGTCATGATTTCTTCACGAAAACACGTTTTCCTATAATGGTAGGTTGAACTCTTGTAGGGGAAGCGCAGGTTTCATGAAAACAACTCAGAATGTCAAGTTATAATGAAATCTTCATTTTGTGTTAGTTTGTCATGATTTCTTCACGAAAACACGTTTTCCTATAATGGTAGGTCGAACTCTTGTAGGGGAAGCGCAGGTTTCATAAAAACAACTCAGAATGTCAAGTTATAATGAAATCTTCATTTTGTGTTAGTTTGTCATGATTTCTTCACGAAAACACGTTTTCCTATAATGGTTGGTTGAACTCTTGTAGGGGAAGCGCAGGTTTCATGAAAACAACTCAGAATGTCAAGTTATAATGAAATCTTCATTTTGTGTTAGTTTGTCATGATTTCTTCACGAAAACACGTTTTCCTATAATGGTAGGTTGAACTCTTGTAGGGGAAGCGCAGGATTCATGAAAACAACTCAGAATGTCAAGTTATAATGAAATCTTCATTTTGTGTTAGTTTGTCATGATTTCTTCACGAAAACACGTTTTCCTATAATGGTAGGTCGAACTCTTGTAGGGGAAGCGCAGGTTTCATGAAAACAACTCAGAATGTCAAGTTATAATGAAATCTTCATTTTGTGTTAGTTTGTCATGATTTCTTCACGAAAACACGTTTTCCTATAATGGTAGGTCGAACTCTTGTAGGGGAAGCGCAGGTTTCATGAAAACAACTCAGAATGTCAAGTTATAATGAAATCTTCATTTTGTGTTAGTTTGTCATGATTTCTTCACGAAAACACGTTTTCCTATAATGGTAGGTCGAACTCTTGTAGGGGAAGCGCAGGTTTCATGAAAACAACTCAGAATGTCAAGTTATAATGAAATCTTCATTTTGTGTTAGTTTGTCATGATTTCTTCACGAAAACACGTTTTCCTATAATGGTAGGTCGAACTCTTGTAGGGGAAGCGCAGGTTTCATGAAAACAACTCAGAATGTCAAGTTATAATGAAATCTTCATTTTGTGTTAGTTTGTCATGATTTCTTCACGAAAACACGTTTTCCTATAATGGTAGGTTGAACTCTTATAGGGGAAGCGCAGGTTTCATGAAAACAACTCAGAATGTCAAGTTATAATGAAATCTTCATTTTGTGTTAGTTTGTCATGATTTCTTCACGAAAACACGTTTTCCTATAATGGTAGGTTGAACTCTTGTAGGGGAAGCGCAGGATTCATGAAAACAACTCAGAATGTCAAGTTATAATGAAATCTTCATTTTGTGTTAGTTTGTCATGATTTCTTCACGAAAACACGTTTTCCTATAATGGTAGGTTGAACTCTTGTAGGGGAAGCGCAGGTTTCATGAAAACCACTCAGAATGTCAAGTTATAATGAAATCTTCATTTTGTGTTAGTTTGTCATGATTTCTTCACGAAAACACGTTTTCCTATAATGGTAGGTTGAACTCTTATAGGGGAAGCGCAGGTTTCATGAAAACCACTCAGAATGTCAAGTTATAATGAAATCTTCATTTTGTGTTAGTTTGTCATGATTTCTTCACGAAAACACGTTTTCCTATAATGGTAGGTCGAACTCTTGTAGGGGAAGCGCAGGTTTCATGAAAACAACTCAGAATGTCAAGTTATAATGAAATCTTCATTTTGTGTTAGTTTGTCATGATTTCTTCACGAAAACACGTTTTCCTATAATGGTAGGTCGAACTCTTGAAGGGGAAGCGCAGGTTTCATGAAAACAACTCAGAATGTCAAGTATAATGAAATCTTCATTTTGTGTTAGTTTGTCATGATTTCTTCACGAAAACACGTTTTCCTATAATGGTAGGTCGAACTCTTGTAGGGGAAGCGCAGGTTTCATGAAAACAACTCAGAATGTCAAGTTATAATGAAATCTTCATTTTGTGTAAGTTTGTCATGATTTCTTCACGAAAACACGTTTTCCTATAATGGTAGGTCGAACTCTTGTAGGGGAAGCGCAGGTTTCATGAAAACAACTCAGAATGTCAAGTTATTATAAAATCTTCATTTTGTGTTAGTTTGTCATGATTTCTTCACGAAAACACGTTTTCCGATAATGGTAGGTCGCACTCCTGTAGGGGAAGCGCAGGTTTCATAAAAACAACTCAGAATGTCAAGTTATAATGAAATCTTCATTTTGTGTTAGTTTGTCATGATTTCTTCACGAAAACACGTTTTCCTATAATGGTAGGTTGAACTCTTGTAGGGGAAGCGCAGGTTTCATGAAAACAACTCAGAATGTCAAGTTATAATGAAATCTTCATTTTGTGTTAGTTTGTCATGATTTCTTCACGAAAACACGTTTTCCTATAATGGTAGGTCGAACTCTTGTAGGGGAAGCGCAGGTTTCATAAAAACAACTCAGAATGTCAAGTTATAATGAAATCTTCATTTTGTGTTAGTTTGTCATGATTTCTTCACGAAAACACGTTTTCCTATAATGGTAGGTTGAACTCTTGTAGGGGAAGCGCAGGTTTCATGAAAACAACTCAGAATGTCAAGTTATAATGAAATCTTCATTTTGTGTTAGTTTGTCATGATTTCTTCACGAAAACACGTTTTCCTATAATGGTAGGTTGAACTCTTGTAGGGGAAGCGCAGGATTCATGAAAACAACTCAGAATGTCAAGTTATAATGAAATCTTCATTTTGTGTTAGTTTGTCATGATTTCTTCACGAAAACACGTTTTCCTATAATGGTAGGTTGAACTCTTATAGGGGAAGCGCAGGTTTCATGAAAACAACTCAGAATGTCAAGTTATAATGAAATCTTCATTTTGTGTTAGTTTGTCATGATTTCTTCACGAATACACGTTTTCCTATAATGGTAGGTCGAACTCTTGTAGGGGAAGCGCAGGTTTCATGAAAACAACTCAGAATGTCAAGTTATAATGAAATCTTCATTTTGTGTTAGTTTGTCATGATTTCTTCACGAAAACACGTTTTCCTATAATGGTAGGTTGAACTCTTGTAGGGGAAGCGCAGGTTTCATGAAAACCACTCAGAATGTCAAGTTATAATGAAATCTTCATTTTGTGTTAGTTTGTCATGATTTCTTCACGAAAACACGTTTTCCTATAATGGTAGGTCGAACTCTTATAGGGGAAGCGCAGGTTTCATGAAAACAACTCAGAATGTCAAGTTATAATGAAATCTTCATTTTGTGTTAGTTTGTCATGATTTCTTCACGAAAACACGTTTTCCTATAATGGTAGGTCGAACTCTTGTAGGGGAAGCGCAGGTTTCATGAAAACAACTCAGAATGTCAAGTTATAATGAAATCTTCATTTTGTGTTAGTTTGTCATGATTTCTTCACGAAAACACGTTTTCCTATAATGGTAGGTCGAACTCTTGTAGGGGAAGCGCAGGTTTCATGAAAACAACTCAGAATGTCAAGTTATAATGAAATCTTCATTTTGTGTTAGTTTGTCATGATTTCTTCACGAAAACACGTTTTCCTATAATGGTAGGTTGAACTCTTGTAGGGGAAGCGCAGGATTCATGAAAACAACTCAGAATGTCAAGTTATAATGAAATCTTCATTTTGTGTTAGTTTGTCATGATTTCTTCACGAAAACACGTTTTCCTATAATGGTAGGTTGAACTCTTATAGGGGAAGCGCAGGTTTCATGAAAACAACTCAGAATGTCAAGTTATAATGAAATCTTCATTTTGTGTTAGTTTGTCATGATTTCTTCATGAATACACGTTTTCCTATAATGGTAGGTCGAACTCTTGTAGGGGAAGCGCAGGTTTCATGAAAACAACTCAGAATGTCAAGTTATAATGAAATCTTCATTTTGTGTTAGTTTGTCATGATTTCTTCACGAAAACACGTTTTCCTATAATGGTAGGTTGAACTCTTGTAGGGGAAGCGCAGGTTTCATGAAAACCACTCAGAATGTCAAGTTATAATGAAATCTTCATTTTGTGTTAGTTTGTCATGATTTCTTCACGAAAACACGTTTTCCTATAATGGTAGGTCGAACTCTTATAGGGGAAGCGCAGGTTTCATGAAAACAACTCAGAATGTCAAGTTATAATGAAATCTTCATTTTGTGTTAGTTTGTCATGATTTCTTCACGAAAACACGTTTTCCTATAATGGTAGGTCGAACTCTTGTAGGGGAAGCGCAGGTTTCATGAAAACAACTCAGAATGTCAAGTTATAATGAAATCTTCATTTTGTGTTAGTTTGTCATGATTTCTTCACGAAAACACGTTTTCCTATAATGGTAGGTCGAACTCTTGTAGGGGAAGCGCAGGTTTCATAAAAACAACTCAGAATGTCAAGTTATAATGAAATCTTCATTTTGTGTTAGTTTGTCATGATTTCTTCACGAAAACACGTTTTCCTATAATGGTAGGTCGAACTCTTGTAGGGGAAGCGCAGGTTTCATGAAAACAACTCAGAATGTCAAGTTATAATGAAATCTTCATTTTGTGTTAGTTTGTCATGATTTCTTCACGAAAACACGTTTTCCTATAATGGTAGGTTGAACTCTTGTAGGGGAATCGCAGGATTCATGAAAACAACTCAGAATGTCAAGTTATAATGAAATCTTCATTTTGTGTTAGTTTGTCATGATTTCTTCACGAAAACACGTTTTCCTATAATGGTAGGTCGAACTCTTGTAGGGGAAGCGCAGGTTTCATGAAAACAACTCAGAATGTCAAGTTATAATGAAATCTTCATTTTGTGTTAGTTTGTCATGATTTCTTCACGAAAACACGTTTTCCTATAATGGTAGGTTGAACTCTTGTAGGGGAAGCGCAGGTTTCATGAAAACCACTCAGAATGTCAAGTTATAATGAAATCTTCATTTTGTGTTAGTTTGTCATGATTTCTTCACGAAAACACGTTTTCCTATAATGGTAGGTTGAACTCTTATAGGGGAAGCGCAGGTTTCATGAAAACAACTCAGAATGTCAAGTTATAATGAAATCTTCATTTTGTGTTAGTTTGTCATGATTTCTTCACGAAAACACGTTTTCCTATAATGGTAGGTCGAACTCTTGTAGGGGAAGCGCAGGTTTCATGAAAACAACTCAGAATGTCAAGTTATAATGAAATCTTCATTTTGTGTTAGTTTGTCATGATTTCTTCACGAAAACACGTTTTCCTATAATGGTAGGTCGAACTCTTGTAGGGGAAGCGCAGGTTTCATGAAAACAACTCAGAATGTCAAGTTATAATGAAATCTTCATTTTGTGTAAGTTTGTCATGATTTCTTCACGAAAACACGTTTTCCTATAATGGTAGGTCGAACTCTTGTAGGGGAAGCGCAGGTTTCTTGAAAACAACTCAGAATGTCAAGTTATAATGAAATCTTCATTTTGTGTTAGTTTGTCATGATTTCTTCACGAAAACACGTTTTCCTATAATGGTAGGTCGAACTCTTGTAGGGGAAGCGCAGGTTTCATGAAAACAACTCAGAATGTCAAGTTATAATGAAATCTTCATTTTGTGTTAGTTTGTCATGATTTCTTCACGAAAACACGTTTTCCGATAATGGTAGGTCGAACTCCTGTAGGGGAAGCGCCGGTTTCATAAAAACAACTCAGAATGTCAAGTTATAATGAAATCTTCATTTTGTGTTAGTTTGTCATGATTTCTTCACGAAAACACGTTTTCCTATAATGGTAGGTCGAACTCTTGTAGGGGAAGCGCAGGGTTCATGAAAACAACTCAGAATGTCAAGTTATAATGAAATCTTCATTTTGTGTTAGTTTGTCATGATTTCTTCACGAAAACACGTTTTACTATAATGGTAGGTTGAACTCTTGTAGGGGAAGAGCAGGTTTCATGAAAACAACTCAGAATGTCAAGTTATAATGAAATCTTCATTTTGTGTTAGTTTGTCATGATTTCTTCACGAAAACACGTTTTCCTATAATGGTAGGTCGAACTCTTGTAGGGGAAGTGCAGGTTTCATAAAAACAACTCAGAATGTCAAGTTATAATGAAATCTTCATTTTGTGTTAGTTTGTCATGATTTCTTCACGAAAACACGTTTTCCTATAATGGTAGGTCGAACTCTTGTAGGGGAAGCGCAGGTTTCATGAAAACAACTCAGAATGTCAAGTTATAATGAAATCTTCATTTTGTGTTAGTTTGTCATGATTTCTTCACGAAAACACGTTTTCCTATAATGGTAGGTTGAACTCTTGTAGGGGAAGCGCAGGTTTCATGAAAACAACTCAGAATGTCAAGTTATAATGAAATCTTCATTTTGTGTTAGTTTGTCATGATTTCTTCACGAAAACATGTTTTCCTATAATGGTAGGTTGAACTCTTGTAGGGGAAGCGCAGGTTTCATGAAAACAACTCAGAATGTCAAGTTATAATGAAATCTTCATTTTGTGTTAGTTTGTCATGATTTCTTCACGAAAACACGTTTTCCTATAATGGTAGGTTGAACTCTTGTAGGGGAAGCGCAGGTTTCATGAAAACCACTCAGAATGTCAAGTTATAATGAAATCTTCATTTTGTGTTAGTTTGTCATGATTTCTTCACGAAAACACGTTTTCCTATAATGGTAGGTCGAACTCTTGTAGGGGAAGCGCAGGTTTCTTGAAAACAACTCAGAATGTCAAGTTATAATGAAATCTTCATTTTGTGTTAGTTTGTCATGATTTCTTCACGAAAACACGTTTTCCTATAATGGTAGGTCGAACTCTTGTAGGGGAAGCGCAGGTTTCATGAAAACAACTCAGAATGTCAAGTTATAATGAAATCTTCATTTTGTGTTAGTTTGTCATGATTTCTTCACGAAAACACGTTTTCCGATAATGGTAGGTCGAACTCCTGTAGGGGAAGCGCCGGTTTCATAAAAACAACTCAGAATGTCAAGTTATAATGAAATCTTCATTTTGTGTTAGTTTGTCATGATTTCTTCACGAAAACACGTTTTCCTATAATGGTAGGTCGAACTCTTGTAGGGGAAGCGCAGGGTTCATGAAAACAACTCAGAATGTCAAGTTATAATGAAATCTTCATTTTGTGTTAGTTTGTCATGATTTCTTCACGAAAACACGTTTTACTATAATGGTAGGTTGAACTCTTGTAGGGGAAGAGCAGGTTTCATGAAAACAACTCAGAATGTCAAGTTATAATGAAATCTTCATTTTGTGTTAGTTTGTCATGATTTCTTCACGAAAACACGTTTTCCTATAATGGTAGGTCGAACTCTTGTAGGGGAAGTGCAGGTTTCATAAAAACAACTCAGAATGTCAAGTTATAATGAAATCTTCATTTTGTGTTAGTTTGTCATGATTTCTTCACGAAAACACGTTTTCCTATAATGGTAGGTCGAACTCTTGTAGGGGAAGCGCAGGTTTCATGAAAACAACTCAGAATGTCAAGTTATAATGAAATCTTCATTTTGTGTTAGTTTGTCATGATTTCTTCACGAAAACACGTTTTCCTATAATGGTAGGTTGAACTCTTGTAGGGGAAGCGCAGGTTTCATGAAAACAACTCAGAATGTCAAGTTATAATGAAATCTTCATTTTGTGTTAGTTTGTCATGATTTCTTCACGAAAACATGTTTTCCTATAATGGTAGGTTGAACTCTTGTAGGGGAAGCGCAGGTTTCATGAAAACAACTCAGAATGTCAAGTTATAATGAAATCTTCATTTTGTGTTAGTTTGTCATGATTTCTTCACGAAAACACGTTTTCCTATAATGGTAGGTTGAACTCTTGTAGGGGAAGCGCAGGTTTCATGAAAACCACTCAGAATGTCAAGTTATAATGAAATCTTCATTTTGTGTTAGTTTGTCATGATTTCTTCACGAAAACACGTTTTCCTATAATGGTAGGTGTTACGACCCTGTCTAGGGGTTAGGGTGTAACAGAGGAAGGGAATGGGGAAAGGGGAACACAGGGTGTGGTGTACAAGGGAACACACGTGGACAAAGGGGATATTTTTATAGTTTTTTTATATTTTATTCACGCAAGACAGACACAGAACAGCAAACCTGGTGCAAGAGCTTCAGGAGTGATAAAGGCCAAAACAATAAACAAAACCCCAACTACCGAACGAAACCCAAGTCTAACTGAACTACCAAAGAACACAGAAACAACAAAACCTATACCTAACTCCCTATCCAAATCAGTGGACACAAAGTATAACAAAACAAAACGGCAACCACTCCCTACGCACCAGATACATACACAAACACACATACAAGCCAAAGCGTAAAGTCCGAGGGGCGCGCAAAGTCGTAAACCAAAAACCGGGCGAAAGATCGAAAACCAGAAAGCAAACAAAACCAGGGCGGAAGTACAGAGAAGGGCAAAGCGAGAAATCGTAATCCGAGAAACCAAAAACCGTCATACACAATAATCAATCAAATAGTAAACCAAACACAATCCAAAAATATGAGCAGAGCTCTCGAGGGTACTTTCTGTCCGGCTTTTCACTTCCGCCGGACGGAAGTGACGGCCGGCTTGCGGGGAAAGGTGGGCGGGGTCCAGACGGGGAGGCGGAGCAAGGGCCGAGCCGAGTGGTCCTGGTAGAGGGGCGGAGCGAACAACAGCGGGGCGTAACACCCCCCCCCACAAGTGTGAACCTCATAGGTTCCACAATCCCAGTTAAGTACAAAATTACAAGCAGGTAGTAACACACAGTATATTACCTCAGTCTATACAAAAAAGGTCACATACGTGAGAGGGCGTCAGCCACCAAGTTACTGGCGCCTTTCTTATGGACAATCCGTAAGTTGAACGCTTGTACAATGAGGGACCAGCGCATTAGTCGTTGGTTGGAATTACACATTTTGTTTAAAAACACAAGTGGGTTGTGATCAGTAAAAACGGTCACAGGCTGGGGACTATCACCTACGTACACTTCGAAGTGCTGCAAAGCGAGTAACATCGCGAGGGCTTCCTTCTCTATCGTGCTGTATCCCAACTGGTGCTTAAGAATTTCTTTGATCAATAGGAGACTGGATGATCTAAACCCGCGGCGTCCTCTTGGAGAAGGACAGCGCCGGCTCCAGTACCGCTGGCGTCTACCTCCAATTTAAAAGGCTTTCCAAAGTCAGGGGCAGCTAACACGGGGGAACTAGTAAGCAGAGATTTTACCGAGTCGAAAGCAGATTGGCATTCAGCAGACCAAATCACTTGGGCATCCTTACGGAGTAAATTGGTTAGGGGTGAAACAACATCCGAAAAATTTCGGCAGAAACAGCGGTAATAACCCGCCATCCCCAGGAAGCGTCGAAGGTCTTTCTTTGTCTTTGGTATGGGGAACGACGTAATAGCTTGGACTTTGGCGTCCACAGGCTTGACTGTTCCGTGTCCCACCAGTTTACCCAAGTAAGTGACAGTGCCCTGTCCGAATTCACTTTTCTCCAGGTTTAACACTAACGAAGCCTCCTTTATTCTAGTAAAAACTAGGTCCAACACCGTCATATGGTGATCCCACGAGTCAGAGTAGACAACCACATCATCTAAGTAAGCTTCACAATGTCTAACACCGCCGAGTACTATATTCATTAGTCGCTGAAATGTGGCTGGGGCATTACGTAATCCGAAGGACATAACCGTGTATTGTAGGAAGGTGTCTGGGGTAGCGAAGGCGGAGATCTCTGAAGCACGAGGGGTTAACGGTACCTGCCAATATCCTTTCAGGAGGTCGAGCTTGGTTACGAACCGAGCGGACCCAATGCGGTCCACACAATCTTCCATTCTAGGAAGCGGAAAGGCGTCGGGTTTGGTTACCGCGTTGACTTTCCTATAGTCGGTGCAGAAACGAGACGTACCATCGGGTTTTGGGACAAGCAAACAGGGTGAACTCCAGGGACTGGAACTAGGAACGGCAAGACCCGTTTCCAGCAGGTAATCAGTCTCCTTCTTTAATAGCTCCCGCTTATGAGGACTAACGCGATAGGGGTGCTGTTTAATGGGGATATGATCTCCAACATCAATGTCATGTTCTAACACAGGGGTCTGCGAAGGGGTGTCGGAGAATAGCGACGGAAACTTGCGCACTAGGGCCTGGATATCCGATTGGGCGGCTCTGGGTAAGTGAGCAAGCCTTTTCTCGAGGACTTTAAGGGCTTCTGAATTTGGTAGGCGAGCGCATGGCAAACAATTTCTCCCGAGGTGCAGCTCATCGAGTTCGGGCGAGTACTCGCGCACCGGCACAGTAACCACAGCAGAGGGGAGCAAAACAGAAGTGGACGAAGGAACGGGGTCAGCACGATCAACGTAAGGTTTTAGCATATTTATATGACACAGGCGAGTTTTCCGCTTGCGGTTTGGGGTCTCAATGATATAATTTGTGGGACTTACTTTTTCCTGTATACTATAAGGACCTGAAAACCGGGCTTGAAGAGACGAGCCAGGCAAGGGCAAAAGGACTAACACGCGATCTCCCTCTTGGAACGACCGTTCTCTAGCTGTTTTATCGAAACGAGTTTTCATCACCTCCTGTGACGAACCTAACGAGCGCTTGGCCAAGTCCCTGACTGTACCAAGGCGCTCACGCAGAGACTTAACATAGCCTAACACATTCCTAGTCTGAGGAGGTGGATTCGGGGACAACCACTGCTCTTGCAGTACCTTCAAGGGACCACGTAGCGTATGCCCAAAAACAAGCTCAGCTGGACTGAATCCAGTGGATTCCTGTACTGTATCCCGAATTGCGAATAAAAGCAAAGGTACTCCCTCATCCCAATCTTTTCCTGCCTCTGAACAGTAAGTTCGCAACATTGTCTTAAACGTTTGGTGAAAACGCTCGAGGGCACCCTGGGACTCCGGGTGATAAGCACTGGAGACCTGATGTCTAATTTTCAATTCCCGTAATACCTGCGAAAACAACCGGGAAGTAAAGTTTGACCCTTGGTCGGACTGTACATATCTCGGTAAACCAAATGTGGTACAAAATTTTATTAGCGCTTTCACCACCCCTTTTGTTTTTAAGCTCCGCATTGGTATTGCTTCGGGATAACGGGTGGTGGCACACATTAGGGTAAAGAGATAACTATTCCCTGAATGAGTTTTGGGTAATGGACCCACACAATCAATAAAGACATGTTCGAAGGGTTCCCCAATCGCTGGGACTGGGCGCAGGGGAGCGGGGGGAATAATTTGGTTCGGCTTTCCGACTATTTGGCAGGCATGGCACGAACGACAGTATCTTTTTATGTCTGAATTTATTCCTGGCCAATAGAAGCACTTGGTTATGCGGGCGAGCGTCTTCCTAATTCCAAGGTGACCTGAGCACGGATGATCGTGACCTAAGGCTAATACTTGAGGTCTGAGGGGACATGGAACAACCACCTGAAATACCGTAGCCCATTCCTTGGGAGACTGAGGAGGTGTCCACTTCCTCATTAGCACACTATGATCCAAGAAGTAAGCTACTGCGTGGTCTGCTAAATCTGCTTTCTCTACGGCCGAATCAAAGCACTCCTTCAGGGAGGGGTCAGCTTCCTGAGCGGAGATTAACTCTCCCCGTGTACACATGCTATCAGTGACTTGGGGTGGAATAAGTTCTTCTAGTTCAGGTTCTGGACCAGAGCACGGGGGCAAAATGGTGATCTCCTGATCAGCCATAAAGGTCTCAGCTAGCTCAATGTCTGCAAATTTTCGAGCCTGGGACCGAGTGAGAACACAGGTGGGGAATACAGCAGGATAGTCAACATCCAAATTGTCGGAGCAGCACCCTGGCTCTGACGCTACCTCGGGTAGTGGAACTACCTTTCCTCCCGCTATGTCGTTCCCCAAAATGAACGTAACACCCGAAACAGGGAGACGAGGTCGAACAGCCACTTTAACAACACCACAGAAATCATCGGTTTTCAGATACACTTGGTGCAGAGGCACTCTCACAGTTCCTAACTCTATACCTTGCACAAGAACATCACAACCAGTGTATGTCGAGTCAGTAAAGGGCAACACATTATCCAGTATAAAGGACTGAGCAGCTCCAGTGTCCCGCAAAATGGTTACAGGGGTATGTACATCGGCATCATCGAACGAAACAAAACCAGAAAACACAAATGGTTGGAAGGCAGGTTCAACAGAGTGGGCTGGCGGCGAGACATCAATAACACAATCAGCAACATTTACCTTCCTAACAGCCGAACGGGTATTCTTGCGCCGAAGCGCAGGACAAACAGATATCAGATGACCAACTTCATGGCAATAGAAACATTCCCTGGTTTCTACGCGTGAGGTAGAAACAGCCGTTTCAGGAGTCGACACCGATCTAGGGTGGAGTTTACGAGGCATAGGGGTAGGAACAAACACAGTACGGTGCGTCAGTACAAACTCATCTGCCAAGGTGGCAGCTTCAACAAGAGTCGTAACTTTCTGTTCGTTTAAGTAAACGACTACACGATCGGGTACACAATTCTTGAACTCTTCCAATAACATAAGTTCCTTAAGCTGACTAAAGTCAGTCACACCGCTGGCAGTACACCATTTATCTAGCAGTGTTGCCTTTTCTCGAGCGAATTCCCCGTGGGTTTGCGTAGCGGATTTACATAGTTTTCTGAAATTCTGCCGATAGGCTTCAGGCACTAGTTCGTATGCTCTCAACACTGTAGCCTTCACAATGTCATAGTCGAGACTTTGCTCCAGACCAAGGGCTGAACAGACCTCTTGAGCCTTCCCCACGAGTTTGCATTGCAGCAGTAAGGACCAAAGATGCCGGGGCCAATTCAAGGTGGTCGCAATGCGTTCGAAGATGGGGAAGTAAGCGTCTACCTCATTTTCCCTAAAAATGGGCACAAGTCCAATGTGTCGGCTTACATCAAAGCCAATAGGTTCCCTCTCAGGAGGTCGAGTAGAAACCGGGGGAGATGGAGCATTAGGACGCACACTCTCGTCCAGTGAGCCTACACCGGCACGAGCGGTGGAGCGGTTGGCATCAAGGGGCGAGCTTACCTTACGAGGGTGAGGAACAGGCGGTTTTGGACCTGCCCTCGCCCTTTGTATGTTAGCATCCCGTTCTGCCTCCAACTCCAAAGCCCTAATTCATAAGATTTGGGCTTGGCAGTCCTGCTTCTTAATCTCCAATTCGGTTTCTCGGAGTCGAATTGTGAGGAGAATCTCCTCCTTAGACGAGCCGGGACTTCCGGGATCCATGCGAACCCCTGGCACCGGGCCTTCTGCTTCCGCCGACGCAGGAGACCGGTGTGGGCAAGGTGCAACACCCGAAAGTTCACCTGGCTCGGGCAGAATACCTTGCATGACTAATTCGTCGTGCAGGACCTGCTTAATTTCCTGCTTCGACGCACAGATCGGAATCCTAACGTTGAAAAACCCCGCAATGGCTACTAGCTCAGCTTTCCTGCAAGTTTCAAAGCGCTCCTTCGTGGGGTTCAGGGTAAACTCAAGCAAGTCAAAGGTAGCCATCATACAACCCCAAGTACACCAACTATTCCCACTACAATCAATCCGCCAAGCAAAACCGAAAGTACACAGAAGGACAACACAGAGGAACGAAGATATCCCAGACAGGAATATCCCGGACGAGCCCCCAATTCTGTTACGACCCTGTCTAGGGGTTAGGGTGTAACAGAGGAAGGGAATGGGGAAAGGGGAACACAGGGTGTGGTGTACAAGGGAACACACGTGGACAAAGGGGATATTTTTATAGTTTTTTTAATATTTTATTCACGCAAGACAGACACAGAACAGCAAACCTGGTGCAAGAGCTTCAGGAGTGATAAAGGCCAAAACAATAAACAAAACCCCAACTACCGAACGAAACCCAAGTCTAACTGAACTACCAAAGAACACAGAAACAACAAAACCTATACCTAACTCCCTATCCAAATCAGTGGACACAAAGTATAACAAAACAAAACGGCAACCACTCCCTACGCACCAGATACATACACAAACACACATACAAGCCAAAGCGTAAAGTCCGAGGGGCGCGCGAAGTCGTAAACCAAAAACCGGGCGAAAGATCGAAAACCAGAAAGCAAACAAAACCAGGGCGGAAGTACAGAGAAGGGCAAAGCGAGAAATCGTAATCCGAGAAACCAAAAACCGTCATACACAATAATCAATCAAATAGTAAACCAAACACAATCCAAAAATATGAGCAGAGCTCTCGAGGGTACTTTCTGTCCGGCTTTTCACTTCCGCCGGACGGAAGTGACGGCCGGCTTGCGGGGAAAGGTGGGCGGGGTCCAGACGGGGAGGCGGAGCAAGGGCCGAGCCGAGTGGTCCTGGTGGAGGGGCGGAGCGAACAACAGCGGGGCGTAACAGTAGGTCGAACTCTTGTAGGGGAAGCGCAGGTTTCATGAAAACAACTCAGAATGTCAAGTTATAATGAAATCTTCATTTTGTGTAAGTTTGTCATGATTTCTTCACGAAAACACGTTTTCCTATAATGGTAGGTTGAACTCTTGTAGGGGAAGCGCAGGATTCATGAAAACAACTCAGAATGTCAAGTTATAATGAAATCTTCATTTTGTGTTAGTTTGTCATGATTTCTTCACGAAAACACGTTTTCCTATAATGGTAGGTCGAACTCTTATAGGGGAAGCGCAGGTTTCATGAAAACAACTCAGAATGTCAAGTTATAATGAAATCTTCATTTTGTGTTAGTTTGTCATGATTTCTTCACGAAAACACGTTTTCCTATAATGGTAGGTCGAACTCTTGTAGGGGAAGCGCAGGTTTCATGAAAACAACTCAGAATGTCAAGTTATAATGAAATCTTCATTTTGTGTTAGTTTGTCATGATTTCTTCACGAAAACACGTTTTCCTATAATGGTAGGTCGAACTCTTGTAGGGGAAGCGCAGGTTTCATGAAAACCACTCAGAATGTCAAGTTATAATGAAATCTTCATTTTGTGTTAGTTTGTCATGATTTCTTCACGAAAACACGTTTTCCTATAATGGTAGGTCGAACTCTTGTAGGGGAAGCGCAGGTTTCATGAAAACAACTCAGAATGTCAACTTATAATGAAATCTTCATTTTGTGTTAGTTTGTCATGATTTCTTCACGAAAACACGTTTTCCTATAATGGTAGGTCGAACTCTTGTAGGGGAAGCGCAGGTTTCATGAAAACAACTCAGAATGTCAACTTATAATGAAATCTTCATTTTGTGTTAGTTTGTCATGATTTCTTCACGAAAACACGTTTTCCTATAATGGTAGGTCGAACTCTTGTAGGGGAAGCGCAGGTTTCATGAAAACAACTCAGAATGTCAAGTTATAATGAAATCTTCATTTTGTGTTAGTTTGTCATGATTTCTTCACGAAAACACGTTTTCCTATAATGGTAGGTCGAACTCTTGAAGGGGAATCGCAGGTTTCATGAAAACAACTCAGAATGTCAAGTTATAATGAAATCTTCATTTTGTGTTAGTTTGTCATGATTTCTTCACGAAAACACGTTTTCCTATAATGGTAGGTTGAACTCTTGTAGGGGAAGCGCAGGTTTCATGAAAACCACTCAGAATGTCAAGTTATAATGAAATCTTCATTTTGTGTTAGTTTGTCATGATTTCTTCACGAAAACACGTTTTCCTATAATGTTAGGTCGAACTCTTGTAGGGGAAGTGCAGGTTTCATGAAAACAACTCAGAATGTCAAGTTATAATGAAATCTTCATTTTGTGTTCATTTTGTGTTAGTTTGTCATGATTTCTTCACGAAAACACGTTTTCCTATAATGGTAGGTCGAACTCTTGTAGGGGAAGCGCAGGTTTCATGAAAACAACTCAGAATGTCAAGTTATAATGAAATCTTCATTTTGTGTTAGTTTGTCATGATTTCTTCACGAAAACACGTTTTCCTATAATGGTAGGTCGAACTCTTGAAGGGGAATCGCAGGTTTCATGAAAACAACTCAGAATGTCAAGTTATAATGAAATCTTCATTTTGTGTTAGTTTGTCATGATTTATTCACGAAAACACGTTTTCCTATAATGGTAGGTTGAACTCTTGTAGGGGAAGCGCAGGTTTCATGAAAACCACTCAGAATGTCAAGTTATAATGAAATCTTCATTTTGTGTTAGTTTGTCATGATTTCTTCACGAAAACACGTTTTCCTATAATGTTAGGTCGAACTCTTGTAGGGGAAGTGCAGGTTTCATGAAAACAACTCAGAATGTCAAGTTATAATGAAATCTTCATTTTGTGTTCATTTTGTGTTAGTTTGTCATGATTTCTTCACGAAAACACGTTTTCCTATAATGGTAGGTCGAACTCTTGTAGGGGAAGCGCAGGTTTCATGAAAACAACTCAGAATGTCAAGTTATAATGAAATCTTCATTTTGTGTTAGTTTGTCATGATTTCTTCACGAAAACACGTTTTCCTATAATGTTAGGTCGAACTCTTGTAGGGGAAGTGCAGGTTTCATGAAATGAACTCAGAATGTCAAGTTATAATGAAATCTTCATTTTGTGTTAGTTTGTCATGATTTCTTCACGAAAACACGTTTTCCTATAATGGTAGGTCGAACTCTTGTAGGGGAAGCGCAGGTTTCATGAAAACAACTCAGAATGTCAAGTTATAATGAAATCTTCATTTTGTGTTAGTTTGTCATGATTTCTTCACGAAAACACGTTTTCCTATAATGGTAGGTCGAACTCTTGTAGGTGAAGCGCAGGTTTCATGAAAACAACTCAGAATGTCAAGTTATAATGAAATCTTCATTTTGTGTTAGTTTGTCATGATTTCTTCACGAAAACACGTTTTCCTATAATGGTAGGTCGAACTCTTGTAGGGGAAGCGCAGGTTTCATGAAAACAACTCAGAATGTCAAGTTATAATGAAATCTTCATTTTGTGTTAGTTTGTCATGATTTCTTCACGAAAACACGTTTTCCTATAATGGTAGGTCGAACTCTTATAGGGGAAGCGCAGGTTTCATGAAAACAACTCAGAATGTCAAGTTATAATGAAATCTTCATTTTGTGTTAGTTTGTCATGATTTCTTCACGAAAACACGTTTTCCTATAATGGTAGGTCGAACTCTTGTAGGGGAAGCGCAGGTTTCATGAAAACAACTCAGAATGTCAAGTTATAATGAAATCTTCATTTTGTGTTAGTTTGTCATGATTTCTTCACGAAAACACGTTTTCCTATAATGGTAGGTCGAACTCTTGTAGGGGAAGCGCAGGTTTCATGAAAACAACTCAGAATGTCAAGTTATAATGAAATCTTCATTTTGTGTTAGTTTGTCATGATTTCTTCACGAAAACACGTTTTCCTATAATGGTAGGTTGAACTCTTGTAGGGGAAGCGCAGGTTTCATGAAAACAACTCAGAATGTCAAGTTATAATGAAATCTTCATTTTGTGTTAGTTTGTCATGATTTCTTCACGAAAACACGTTTTCCTATAATGGTAGGTCGAACTCTTGTAGGGGAAGCGCAGGTTTCATGAAAACAACTCAGAATGTCAAGTTATAATGAAATCTTCATTTTGTGTTAGTTTGTCATGATTTCTTCACGAAAACACGTTTTCCTATAATGGTAGGTCGAACTCTTGTAGGGGAAGCGCAGGTTTCATAAAAACAACTCAGAATGTCAAGTTATAATGAAATCTTCATTTTGTGTTAGTTTGTCATGATTTCTTCACGAAAACACGTTTTCCTATAATGGTAGGTCGAACTCTTGTAGGGGAAGCGCAGGTTTCATAAAAACAACTCAGAATGTCAAGTTATAATGAAATCTTCATTTTGTGTTAGTTTGTCATGATTTCTTCACGAAAACACGTTTTCCAATAATGGTAGGTCGAACTCTTGTAGGGGAAGCACAGGTTTCATGAAAACAACTCAGAATGTCAAGTTATAATGAAATCTTCATTTTGTGTTAGTTTGTCATGATTTCTTCACGAAAACACGTATTCCTATAATGGTAGGTTGAACTCTTATAGGGGAAGCGCAGGTTTCATGAAAACAACTCAGAATGTCAAGTTATAATGAAATCTTCATTTTGTGTTAGTTTGTCATGATTTCTTCACGAAAACACGTTTTCCTATAATGGTAGGTTGAACTCTTGTAGGGGAAGCGCAGGTTTCATGAAAACAACTCAGAATGTCAAGTTATAATGAAATCTTCATTTTGTGTTAGTTTCTCATGATTTCTTCACGAAAACACGTTTTCCTATAATGGTAGGTTGAACTCTTGTAGGGGAAGCGCAGGTTTCATGAAAACAACTCAGAATGTCAAGTTATAATGAAATCTTCATTTTGTGTTAGTTTGTCATGATTTCTTCACGAAAACACGTTTTCCTATAATGGTAGGTTGAACTCTTGTAGGGGAAGCGCAGGTTTCATAAAAACAACTCAGAATGTCAAGTTATAATGAAATCTTCATTTTGTGTTAGTTTGTCATGATTTCTTCACGAAAACACGTTTTCCTATAATGGTAGGTTGAACTCTTGTAGGGGAAGCGCAGGTTTCATGAAAACAACTCAGAATGTCAAGTTATAATAAAATCTTCATTTTGTGTTAGTTTGTCAAGATTTCTTCACGAAAACACGTTTTCCTATAATGTTACGTCGAACTCTTATAGGGGAAGCGCAGGTTTCATGAAATAAACTCAGAATGTCAAGTTATAATGAAATCTTCATTTTGTGTTAGTTTGTCATGATTTCTTCACGAAAACACGTTTTCCTATAATGGTAGGTTGAACTCTTGTAGGGGAAGCGCAGGTTTCATGAAAACAACTCAGAATGTCAAGTTATAATAAAATCTTCATTTTGTGTTAGTTTGTCATGATTTCTTCACGAAAACACGTTTTCCGATAATGGTAGGTCGAACTCCTGTAGGGGAAGCGCAGGTTTCATAAAAACAACTCAGAATGTCAAGTTATAATGAAATCTTCATTTTGTGTTAGTTTGTCATGATTTCTTCACGAAAACACGTTTTCCTATAATGGTAGGTCGAACTCTTGTAGGGGAAGCGCAGGTTTCATAAAAACAACTCAGAATGTCAAGTTATAATGAAATCTTCATTTTGTGTTAGTTTGTCATGATTTCTTCACGAAAACACGTTTTCCTATAATGGTAGGTTGAACTCTTGTAGGGGAAGCGCAGGTTTCATGAAAACAACTCAGAATGTCAAGTTATAATAAAATCTTCATTTTGTGTTAGTTTGTCATGATTTCTTCACGAAAACACGTTTTCCGATAATGGTAGGTCGAACTCCTGTAGGGGAAGCGCAGGTTTCATAAAAACAACTCAGAATGTCAAGTTATAATGAAATCTTCATTTTGTGTTAGTTTGTCATGATTTCTTCACGAAAACACGTTTTCCAATAATGGTAGGTCGAACTCTTGTAGGGGAAGCGCAGGTTTCATGAAAACAACTCAGAATGTCAAGTTATAATGAAATCTTCATTTTGTGTTAGTTTGTCATGATTTCTTCACGAAAACACGTTTTCCTATAATGGTAGGTCGAACTCTTGTAGGGGAAGCGCAGGTTTCATGAAAACAACTCAGAATGTCAAGTTATAATGAAATCTTCATTTTGTGTTAGTTTGTCATGATTTCTTCACGAAAACACGTTTTCCTATAATGGTAGGTCGAACTCTTGTAGGGGAAGCGCAGGTTTCATAAAAACAACTCAGAATGTCAAGTTATAATGAAATCTTCATTTTGTGTTAGTTTGTCATGATTTCTTCACGAAAACACGTTTTCCTATAATGGTAGGTCGAACTCTTGTAGGGGAAGCGCAGGTTTCATAAAAACAACTCAGAATGTCAAGTTATAATGAAATCTTCATTTTGTGTTAGTTTGTCATGATTTCTTCACGAAAACACGTTTTCCAATAATGGTAGGTCGAACTCTTGTAGGGGAAGCGCAGGTTTCATGAAAACAACTCAGAATGTCAAGTTATAATGAAATCTTCATTTTGTGTTAGTTTGTCATGATTTCTTCACGAAAACACGTTTTCCTATAATGGTAGGTTGAACTCTTATAGGGGAAGCGCAGGTTTCATGAAAACAACTCAGAATGTCAAGTTATAATGAAATCTTCATTTTGTGTTAGTTTGTCATGATTTCTTCACGAAAACACGTTTTCCTATAATGGTAGGTTGAACTCTTATAGGGGAAGCGCAGGTTTCATGAAAACAACTCAGAATGTCAAGTTATAATGAAATCTTCATTTTGTGTTAGTTTGTCATGATTTCTTCACGAAAACACGTTTTCCTATAATGGTAGGTCGAACTCTTGTAGGGGAAGCGCAGGTTTCATAAAAACAACTCAGAATGTCAAGTTATAATGAAATCTTCATTTTGTGTTAGTTTGTCATGATTTCTTCACGAAAACACGTTTTCCTATAATGGTAGGTTGAACTCTTGTAGGGGAAGCGCAGGTTTCATGAAAACAACTCAGAATGTCAAGTTATAATAAAATCTTCATTTTGTGTTAGTTTGTCATGATTTCTTCACGAAAACACGTTTTCCGATAATGGTAGGTCGAACTCCTGTAGGGGAAGCGCAGGTTTCATAAAAACAACTCAGAATGTCAAGTTATAATGAAATCTTCATTTTGTCTTAGTTTGTCATGATTTCTTCACGAAAACACGTTTTCCTATAATGGTAGGTCGAACTCTTGTAGGGGAAGCGCAGGTTTCATAAAAACAACTCAGAATGTCAAGTTATAATGAAATCTTCATTTTGTGTTAGTTTGTCATGATTTCTTCACGAAAACACGTTTTCCTATAATGGTAGGTCGAACTCTTGTAGGGGAAGCGCAGGTTTCATAAAAACAACTCAGAATGTCAAGTTATAATGAAATCTTCATTTTGTGTTAGTTTGTCATGATTTCTTCACGAAAACACGTTTTCCAATAATGGTAGGTCGAACTCTTGTAGGGGAAGCGCAGGTTTCATGAAAACAACTCAGAATGTCAAGTTAT
Source organism: Paramormyrops kingsleyae (assembly GCF_048594095.1). Taxonomy (NCBI): domain Eukaryota; kingdom Metazoa; phylum Chordata; class Actinopteri; order Osteoglossiformes; family Mormyridae; genus Paramormyrops; species Paramormyrops kingsleyae. The sequence continues at coordinate 23,257 of NW_027326060.1, forward strand.
AATGAAATCTTCATTTTGTGTTAGTTTGTCATGATTTCTTCACGAAAACACGTTTTCCTATAATGGTAGGTTGAACTCTTATAGGGGAAGCGCAGGTTTCATGAAAACAACTCAGAATGTCAAGTTATAATGAAATCTTCATTTTGTGTTAGTTTGTCATGATTTCTTCACGAAAACACGTTTTCCTATAATGGTAGGTCGAACTCTTGTAGGGGAAGCGCAGGTTTCATGAAAACAACTCAGAATGTCAAGTTATAATGAAATCTTCATTTTGTGTTAGTTTGTCATGATTTCTTCACGAAAACACGTTTTCCTATAATGGTAGGTCGAACTCTTGTAGGGGAAGCGCAGGTTTCATGAAAACAACTCAGAATATCAAGTTATAATGAAATCTTCATTTTGTGTTAGTTTGTCATGATTTCTTCACGAAAACACGTTTTCCTATAATGGTAGGTCGAACTCTTATAGGGGAAGCGCAGGTTTCATGAAAACAACTCAGAATGTCAAGTTATAATGAAATCTTCATTTTGTGTTAGTTTGTCATGATTTCTTCACGAAAACACGTTTTCCTATAATGGTAGGTCGAACTCTTATAGGGGAAGCGCAGGTTTCATGAAAACAACTCAGAATGTCAAGTTATAATGAAATCTTCATTTTGTGTTAGTTTGTCATGATTTCTTCACGAAAACACGTTTTCCTATAATGGTAGGTCGAACTCTTGTAGGGGAAGCGCAGGTTTCATGAAAACAACTCAGAATGTCAAGTTATAATGAAATCTTCATTTTGTGTTAGTTTGTCATGATTTCTTCACGAAAACACGTTTTCCTATAATGGTAGGTCGAACTCTTGTAGGGGAAGCGCAGGTTTCATGAAAACAACTCAGAATGTCAAGTTATAATGAAATCTTCATTTTGTGTTAGTTTGTCATGATTTCTTCACGAAAACACGTTTTCCTATAATGGTAGGTTGAACTCTTGTAGGGGAAGCGCAGGTTTCATGAAAACAACTCAGAATGTCAAGTTATAATGAAATCTTCATTTTGTGTTAGTTTGTCATGATTTCTTCACGAAAACACGTTTTCCTATAATGGTAGGTTGAACTCTTATAGGGGAAGCGCAGGTTTCATGAAAACAACTCAGAATGTCAAGTTATAATGAAATCTTCATTTTGTGTTAGTTTGTCATGATTTCTTCACGAAAACACGTTTTCCTATAATGGTAGGTTGAACTCTTGTAGGGGAAGCGCAGGTTTCATGAAAACAACTCAGAATGTCAACTTATAATGAAATCTTCATTTTGTGTTAGTTTGTCATGATTTCTTCACGAAAACACGTTTTCCTATAATGGTAGGTTGAACTCTTGTAGGGGAAGCGCAGGTTTCATGAAAACAACTCAGAATGTCAAGTTATAATGAAATCTTCATTTTGTGTTAGTTTGTCATGATTTCTTCACGAAAACACGTTTTCCTATAATGGTAGGTTGAACTCTTGTAGGGGAAGCGCAGGTTTCATGAAAACAACTCAGAATGTCAAGTTATAATAAAATCTTCATTTTGTGTTAGTTTGTCAAGATTTCTTCACGAAAACACGTTTTCCTATAATGTTACGTCGAACTCTTATAGGGGAAGCGCAGGTTTCATGAAATAAACTCAGAATGTCAAGTTATAATGAAATCTTCATTTTGTGTTAGTTTGTCATGATTTCTTCACGAAAACACGTTTTCCTATAATGGTAGGTCGAACTCTTGTAGGGGAAGCGCAGGTTTCATGAAAACAACTCAGAATGTCAAGTTATAATGAAATCTTCATTTTGTGTTAGTTTGTCATGATTTCTTCACGAAAACACGTTTTCCTATAATGGTAGGTCGAACTCTTGTAGGGGAAGCGCAGGTTTCATGAAAACAACTCAGAATGTCAAGTTATAATGAAATCTTCATTTTGTGTTAGTTTGTCATGATTTCTTCACGAAAACACGTTTTCCTATAATGGTAGGTTGAACTCTTGTAGGGGAAGCGCAGGTTTCATGAAAACAACTCAGAATGTCAAGTTATAATGAAATCTTCATTTTGTGTTAGTTTGTCATGATTTCTTCACGAAAACACGTTTTCCTATAATGGTAGGTTGAACTCTTGTAGGGGAAGCGCAGGTTTCATGAAAACAACTCAGAATGTCAAGTTATAATGAAATCTTCATTTTGTGTTAGTTTGTCATGATTTCTTCACGAAAACACGTTTTCCTATAATGGTAGGTTGAACTCTTGTAGGGGAAGCGCAGGTTTCATGAAAACAACTCAGAATGTCAAGTTATAATGAAATCTTCATTTTGTGTTAGTTTGTCATGATTTCTTCACGAAAACACGTTTTCCTATAATGGTAGGTTGAACTCTTATAGGGGAAGCGCAGGTTTCATGAAAACAACTCAGAATGTCAAGTTATAATGAAATCTTCATTTTGTGTTAGTTTGTCATGATTTCTTCACGAAAACACGTTTTCCTATAATGGTAGGTCGAACTCTTGTAGGGGAAGCGCAGGTTTCATAAAAACAACTCAGAATGTCAAGTTATAATGAAATCTTCATTTTGTGTTAGTTTGTCATGATTTCTTCACGAAAACACGTTTTCCTATAATGGTAGGTTGAACTCTTGTAGGGGAAGCGCAGGTTTCATAAAAACAACTCAGAATGTCAAGTTATAATGAAATCTTCATTTTGTGTTAGTTTGTCATGATTTCTTCACGAAAACACGTTTTCCTATAATGGTAGGTCGAACTCTTGTAGGGGAAGCGCAGGTTTCATGAAAACAACTCAGAATGTCAAGTTATAATGAAATCTTCATTTTGTGTTAGTTTGTCATGATTTCTTCACGAAAACACGTTTTCCTATAATGGTAGGTCGAACTCTTGTAGGGGAAGCGCAGGTTTCATAAAAACAACTCAGAATGTCAAGTTATAATGAAATCTTCATTTTGTGTTAGTTTGTCATGATTTCTTCACGAAAACACGTTTTCCTATAATGGTAGGTCGAACTCTTGTAGGGGAAGCGCAGGTTTCATAAAAACAACTCAGAATGTCAAGTTATAATGAAATCTTCATTTTGTGTTAGTTTGTCATGATTTCTTCACGAAAACACGTTTTCCAATAATGGTAGGTCGAACTCTTGTAGGGGAAGCGCAGGTTTCATGAAAACAACTCAGAATGTCAAGTTATAATGAAATCTTCATTTTGTGTTAGTTTGTCATGATTTCTTCACGAAAACACGTTTTCCTATAATGGTAGGTTGAACTCTTATAGGGGAAGCGCAGGTTTCATGAAAACAACTCAGAATGTCAAGTTATAATGAAATCTTCATTTTGTGTTAGTTTGTCATGATTTCTTCACGAAAACACGTTTTCCTATAATGGTAGGTTGAACTCTTGTAGGGGAAGCGCAGGTTTCATGAAAACAACTCAGAATGTCAAGTTATAATGAAATCTTCATTTTGTGTTAGTTTCTCATGATTTCTTCACGAAAACACGTTTTCCTATAATGGTAGGTTGAACTCTTGTAGGGGAAGCGCAGGTTTCATGAAAACAACTCAGAATGTCAAGTTATAATGAAATCTTCATTTTGTGTTAGTTTGTCATGATTTCTTCACGAAAACACGTTTTCCTATAATGGTAGGTTGAACTCTTGTAGGGGAAGCGCAGGTTTCATAAAAACAACTCAGAATGTCAAGTTATAATGAAATCTTCATTTTGTGTTAGTTTGTCATGATTTCTTCACGAAAACACGTTTTGCTATAATGGTAGGTTGAACTCTTGTAGGGGAAGCGCAGGTTTCATGAAAACAACTCAGAATGTCAAGTTATAATAAAATCTTCATTTTGTGTTAGTTTGTCAAGATTTCTTCACGAAAACACGTTTTCCTATAATGTTACGTCGAACTCTTATAGGGGAAGCGCAGGTTTCATGAAATAAACTCAGAATGTCAAGTTATAATGAAATCTTCATTTTGTGTTAGTTTGTCATGATTTCTTCACGAAAACACGTTTTCCTATAATGGTAGGTTGAACTCTTGTAGGGGAAGCGCAGGTTTCATGAAAACAACTCAGAATGTCAAGTTATAATAAAATCTTCATTTTGTGTTAGTTTGTCATGATTTCTTCACGAAAACACGTTTTCCGATAATGGTAGGTCGAACTCCTGTAGGGGAAGCGCAGGTTTCATAAAAACAACTCAGAATGTCAAGTTATAATGAAATCTTCATTTTGTGTTAGTTTGTCATGATTTCTTCACGAAAACACGTTTTCCTATAATGGTAGGTCGAACTCTTGTAGGGGAAGCGCAGGTTTCATAAAAACAACTCAGAATGTCAAGTTATAATGAAATCTTCATTTTGTGTTAGTTTGTCATGATTTCTTCACGAAAACACGTTTTCCTATAATGGTAGGTTGAACTCTTGTAGGGGAAGCGCAGGTTTCATGAAAACAACTCAGAATGTCAAGTTATAATAAAATCTTCATTTTGTGTTAGTTTGTCATGATTTCTTCACGAAAACACGTTTTCCGATAATGGTAGGTCGAACTCCTGTAGGGGAAGCGCAGGTTTCATAAAAACAACTCAGAATGTCAAGTTATAATGAAATCTTCATTTTGTGTTAGTTTGTCATGATTTCTTCACGAAAACACGTTTTCCGATAATGGTAGGTCGAACTCTTGTAGGGGAAGCGCAGGTTTCATGAAAACAACTCAGAATGTCAAGTTATAATGAAATCTTCATTTTGTGTTAGTTTGTCATGATTTCTTCACGAAAACACGTTTTCCTATAATGGTAGGTTGAACTCTTATAGGGGAAGCGCAGGTTTCATGAAAACAACTCAGAATGTCAAGTTATAATGAAATCTTCATTTTGTGTTAGTTTGTCATGATTTCTTCACGAAAACACGTTTTCCTATAATGGTAGGTTGAACTCTTGTAGGGGAAGCGTAGGTTTCATGAAAACAACTCAGAATGTCAAGTTATAATGAAATCTTCATTTTGTGTTAGTTTGTCATGATTTCTTCACGAAAACACGTTTTCCTATAATGGTAGGTTGAACTCTTGTAGGGGAAGCGCAGGTTTCATAAAAACAACTCAGAATGTCAAGTTATAATGAAATCTTCATTTTGTGTTAGTTTGTCATGATTTCTTCACGAAAACACGTTTTCCTATAATGGTAGGTTGAACTCTTGTAGGGGAAGCGCAGGTTTCATGAAAACAACTCAGAATGTCAAGTTTTAATAAAATCTTCATTTTGTGTTAGTTTGTCAAGATTTCTTCACGAAAACACGTTTTCCTATAATGTTACGTCGAACTCTTATAGGGGAAGCGCAGGTTTCATGAAATAAACTCAGAATGTCAAGTTATAATGAAATCTTCATTTTGTGTTAGTTTGTCATGATTTCTTCACGAAAACACGTTTTCCTATAATGGTAGGTCGAACTCTTGTAGGGGAAGCGCAGGTTTCATGAAAACAACTCAGAATGTCAAGTTATAATGAAATCTTCATTTTGTGTTAGTTTGTCATGATTTCTTCACGAAAACACGTTTTCCTATAATGGTAGGTTGAACTCTTGTAGGGGAAGCGCAGGTTTCATAAAAACAACTCAGAATGTCAAGTTATAATGAAATCTTCATTTTGTGTTAGTTTGTCATGATTTCTTCACGAAAACACGTTTTCCTATAATGGTAGGTCGAACTCTTGTAGGGGAAGCGCAGGTTTCATGAAAACAACTCAGAATGTCAAGTTTTAATAAAATCTTCATTTTGTGTTAGTTTGTCAAGATTTCTTCACGAAAACACGTTTTCCTATAATGTTACGTCGAACTCTTATAGGGGAAGCGCAGGTTTCATGAAATAAACTCAGAATGTCAAGTTATAATGAAATCTTCATTTTGTGTTAGTTTGTCATGATTTCTTCACGAAAACACGTTTTCCTATAATGGTAGGTTGAACTCTTGTAGGGGAAGCGCAGGTTTCATAAAAACAACTCAGAATGTCAAGTTATAATGAAATCTTCATTTTGTGTTAGTTTGTCATGATTTCTTCACGAAAACACGTTTTCCTATAATGGTAGGTCGAACTCTTGTAGGGGAAGCGCAGGTTTCATGAAAACAACTCAGAATGTCAAGTTATAATGAAATCTTCATTTTGTGTTAGTTTGTCATGATTTCTTCACGAAAACACGTTTTCCTATAATGGTAGGTCGAACTCTTGTAGGGGAAGCGCAGGTTTCATAAAAACAACTCAGAATGTCAAGTTATAATGAAATCTTCATTTTGTGTTAGTTTGTCATGATTTCTTCACGAAAACACGTTTTCCTATAATGGTAGGTCGAACTCTTGTAGGGGAAGCGCAGGTTTCATAAAAACAACTCAGAATGTCAAGTTATAATGAAATCTTCATTTTGTGTTAGTTTGTCATGATTTCTTCACGAAAACACGTTTTCCAATAATGGTAGGTCGAACTCTTGTAGGGGAAGCGCAGGTTTCATGAAAACAACTCAGAATGTCAAGTTATAATGAAATCTTCATTTTGTGTTAGTTTGTCATGATTTCTTCACGAAAACACGTTTTCCTATAATGGTAGGTTGAACTCTTATAGGGGAAGCGCAGGTTTCATGAAAACAACTCAGAATGTCAAGTTATAATGAAATCTTCATTTTGTGTTAGTTTGTCATGATTTCTTCACGAAAACACGTTTTCCTATAATGGTAGGTTGAACTCTTGTAGGGGAAGCGCAGGTTTCATGAAAACAACTCAGAATGTCAAGTTATAATGAAATCTTCATTTTGTGTTAGTTTCTCATGATTTCTTCACGAAAACACGTTTTCCTATAATGGTAGGTTGAACTCTTGTAGGGGAAGCGCAGGTTTCATGAAAACAACTCAGAATGTCAAGTTATAATGAAATCTTCATTTTGTGTTAGTTTGTCATGATTTCTTCACGAAAACACGTTTTCCTATAATGGTAGGTTGAACTCTTGTAGGGGAAGCGCAGGTTTCATAAAAACAACTCAGAATGTCAAGTTATAATGAAATCTTCATTTTGTGTTAGTTTGTCATGATTTCTTCACGAAAACACGTTTTCCTATAATGGTAGGTTGAACTCTTGTAGGGGAAGCGCAGGTTTCATGAAAACAACTCAGAATGTCAAGTTATAATAAAATCTTCATTTTGTGTTAGTTTGTCAAGATTTCTTCACGAAAACACGTTTTCCTATAATGTTACGTCGAACTCTTATAGGGGAAGCGCAGGTTTCATGAAATAAACTCAGAATGTCAAGTTATAATGAAATCTTCATTTTGTGTTAGTTTGTCATGATTTCTTCACGAAAACACGTTTTCCTATAATGGTAGGTTGAACTCTTGTAGGGGAAGCGCAGGTTTCATGAAAACAACTCAGAATGTCAAGTTATAATAAAATCTTCATTTTGTGTTAGTTTGTCATGATTTCTTCACGAAAACACGTTTTCCGATAATGGTAGGTCGAACTCCTGTAGGGGAAGCGCAGGTTTCATAAAAACAACTCAGAATGTCAAGTTATAATGAAATCTTCATTTTGTGTTAGTTTGTCATGATTTCTTCACGAAAACACGTTTTCCTATAATGGTAGGTCGAACTCTTGTAGGGGAAGCGCAGGTTTCATAAAAACAACTCAGAATGTCAAGTTATAATGAAATCTTCATTTTGTGTTAGTTTGTCATGATTTCTTCACGAAAACACGTTTTCCTATAATGGTAGGTTGAACTCTTGTAGGGGAAGCGCAGGTTTCATGAAAACAACTCAGAATGTCAAGTTATAATAAAATCTTCATTTTGTGTTAGTTTGTCATGATTTCTTCACGAAAACACGTTTTCCGATAATGGTAGGTCGAACTCCTGTAGGGGAAGCGCAGGTTTCATAAAAACAACTCAGAATGTCAAGTTATAATGAAATCTTCATTTTGTGTTAGTTTGTCATGATTTCTTCACGAAAACACGTTTTCCAATAATGGTAGGTCGAACTCTTGTAGGGGAAGCGCAGGTTTCATGAAAACAACTCAGAATGTCAAGTTATAATGAAATCTTCATTTTGTGTTAGTTTGTCATGATTTCTTCACGAAAACACGTTTTCCTATAATGGTAGGTTGAACTCTTATAGGGGAAGCGCAGGTTTCATGAAAACAACTCAGAATGTCAAGTTATAATGAAATCTTCATTTTGTGTTAGTTTGTCATGATTTCTTCACGAAAACACGTTTTCCTATAATGGTAGGTTGAACTCTTATAGGGGAAGCGCAGGTTTCATGAAAACAACTCAGAATGTCAAGTTATAATGAAATCTTCATTTTGTGTTAGTTTGTCATGATTTCTTCACGAAAACACGTTTTCCTATAATGGTAGGTTGAACTCTTGTAGGGGAAGCGCAGGTTTCATGAAAACAACTCAGAATGTCAAGTTATAATGAAATCTTCATTTTGTGTTAGTTTCTCATGATTTCTTCACGAAAACACGTTTTCCTATAATGGTAGGTTGAACTCTTGTAGGGGAAGCGCAGGTTTCATGAAAACAACTCAGAATGTCAAGTTATAATGAAATCTTCATTTTGTGTTAGTTTGTCATGATTTCTTCACGAAAACACGTTTTCCTATAATGGTAGGTTGAACTCTTGTAGGGGAAGCGCAGGTTTCATAAAAACAACTCAGAATGTCAAGTTATAATGAAATCTTCATTTTGTGTTAGTTTGTCATGATTTCTTCACGAAAACACGTTTTCCTATAATGGTAGGTTGAACTCTTGTAGGGGAAGCGCAGGTTTCATGAAAACAACTCAGAATGTCAAGTTATAATAAAATCTTCATTTTGTGTTAGTTTGTCAAGATTTCTTCACGAAAACACGTTTTCCTATAATGTTACGTCGAACTCTTATAGGGGAAGCGCAGGTTTCATGAAATAAACTCAGAATGTCAAGTTATAATGAAATCTTCATTTTGTGTTAGTTTGTCATGATTTCTTCACGAAAACACGTTTTCCTATAATGGTAGGTTGAACTCTTGTAGGGGAAGCGCAGGTTTCATGAAAACAACTCAGAATGTCAAGTTATAATAAAATCTTCATTTTGTGTTAGTTTGTCATGATTTCTTCACGAAAACACGTTTTCCGATAATGGTAGGTCGAACTCCTGTAGGGGAAGCGCAGGTTTCATAAAAACAACTCAGAATGTCAAGTTATAATGAAATCTTCATTTTGTGTTAGTTTGTCATGATTTCTTCACGAAAACACGTTTTCCTATAATGGTAGGTCGAACTCTTGTAGGGGAAGCGCAGGTTTCATAAAAACAACTCAGAATGTCAAGTTATAATGAAATCTTCATTTTGTGTTAGTTTGTCATGATTTCTTCACGAAAACACGTTTTCCTATAATGGTAGGTTGAACTCTTGTAGGGGAAGCGCAGGTTTCATGAAAACAACTCAGAATGTCAAGTTATAATAAAATCTTCATTTTGTGTTAGTTTGTCATGATTTCTTCACGAAAACACGTTTTCCGATAATGGTAGGTCGAACTCCTGTAGGGGAAGCGCAGGTTTCATAAAAACAACTCAGAATGTCAAGTTATAATGAAATCTTCATTTTGTGTTAGTTTGTCATGATTTCTTCACGAAAACACGTTTTCCAATAATGGTAGGTCGAACTCTTGTAGGGGAAGCGCAGGTTTCATGAAAACAACTCAGAATGTCAAGTTATAATGAAATCTTCATTTTGTGTTAGTTTGTCATGATTTCTTCACGAAAACACGTTTTCCTATAATGGTAGGTTGAACTCTTATAGGGGAAGCGCAGGTTTCATGAAAACAACTCAGAATGTCAAGTTATAATGAAATCTTCATTTTGTGTTAGTTTGTCAAGATTTCTTCACGAAAACACGTTTTCCTATAATGTTACGTCGAACTCTTATAGGGGAAGCGCAGGTTTCATGAAATAAACTCAGAATGTCAAGTTATAATGAAATCTTCATTTTGTGTTAGTTTGTCATGATTTCTTCACGAAAACACGTTTTCCTATAATGGTAGGTCGAACTCTTGTAGGGGAAGCGCAGGTTTCATGAAAACAACTCAGAATGTCAAGTTATAATGAAATCTTCATTTTGTGTTAGTTTGTCATGATTTCTTCACGAAAACACGTTTTCCTATAATGGTAGGTCGAACTCTTGTAGGGGAAGCGCAGGTTTCATGAAAACAACTCAGAATGTCAAGTTATAATGAAATCTTCATTTTGTGTTAGTTTGTCATGATTTCTTCACGAAAACACGTTTTCCTATAATGGTAGGTCGAACTCTTGTAGGGGAAGCGCAGGTTTCATAAAAACAACTCAGAATGTCAAGTTATAATGAAATCTTCATTTTGTGTTAGTTTGTCATGATTTCTTCACGAAAACACGTTTTCCTATAATGGTAGGTCGAACTCTTGTAGGGGAAGCGCAGGTTTCATAAAAACAACTCAGAATGTCAAGTTATAATGAAATCTTCATTTTGTGTTAGTTTGTCATGATTTCTTCACGAAAACACGTTTTCCTATAATGGTAGGTCGAACTCTTGTAGGGGAAGCGCAGGTTTCATAAAAACAACTCAGAATGTCAAGTTATAATGAAATCTTCATTTTGTGTTAGTTTGTCATGATTTCTTCACGAAAACACGTTTTCCTATAATGGTAGGTTGAACTCTTGTAGGGGAAGCGCAGGTTTCATGAAAACAACTCAGAATGTCAAGTTATAATAAAATCTTCATTTTGTGTTAGTTTGTCATGATTTCTTCACGAAAACACGTTTTCCGATAATGGTAGGTCGAACTCCTGTAGGGGAAGCGCAGGTTTCATAAAAACAACTCAGAATGTCAAGTTATAATGAAATCTTCATTTTGTGTTAGTTTGTCATGATTTCTTCACGAAAACACGTTTTCCTATAATGGTAGGTCGAACTCTTGTAGGGGAAGCGCAGGTTTCATGAAAACAACTCAGAATGTCAAGTTATAATGAAATCTTCATTTTGTGTTAGTTTGTCATGATTTCTTCACGAAAACACGTTTTCCTATAATGGTAGGTCGAACTCTTGTAGGGGAAGCGCAGGTTTCATGAAAACAACTCAGAATGTCAAGTTATAATGAAATCTTCATTTTGTGTTAGTTTGTCATGATTTCTTCACGAAAACACGTTTTCCTATAATGGTAGGTCGAACTCTTGTAGGGGAAGCGCAGGTTTCATAAAAACAACTCAGAATGTCAAGTTATAATGAAATCTTCATTTTGTGTTAGTTTGTCATGATTTCTTCACGAAAACACGTTTTCCTATAATGGTAGGTCGAACTCTTGTAGGGGAAGCGCAGGTTTCATAAAAACAACTCAGAATGTCAAGTTATAATGAAATCTTCATTTTGTGTTAGTTTGTCATGATTTCTTCACGAAAACACGTTTTCCTATAATGGTAGGTTGAACTCTTATAGGGGAAGCGCAGGTTTCATGAAAACAACTCAGAATGTCAAGTTATAATGAAATCTTCATTTTGTGTTAGTTTGTCATGATTTCTTCACGAAAACACGTTTTCCTATAATGGTAGGTTGAACTCTTGTAGGGGAAGCGCAGGTTTCATGAAAACAACTCAGAATGTCGTTATAATGAAATCTTCATTTTGTGTTAGTTTGTCATGATTTCTTCACGAAAACACGTTTTCCTATAATGGTAGGTTGAACTCTTGTAGGGGAAGCGCAGGTTTCATGAAAACAACTCAGAATGTCAAGTTATAATGAAATCTTCATTTTGTGTTAGTTTGTCATGATTTCTTCACGAAAACACGTTTTCCTATAATGGTAAGTTGAACTCTTGTAGGGGAAGCGCAGGTTTCATGAAAACAACTCAGAATGTCAAGTTATAATGAAATCTTCATTTTGTGTTAGTTTGTCAAGATTTCTTCACGAAAACACGTTTTCCTATAATGTTACGTCGAACTCTTATAGGGGAAGCGCAGGTTTCATGAAATAAACTCAGAATGTCAAGTTATAATGAAATCTTCATTTTGTGTTAGTTTGTCATGATTTCTTCACGAAAACACGTTTTCCTATAATGGTAGGTTGAACTCTTGTAGGGGAAGCGCAGGTTTCATGAAAACAACTCAGAATGTCAAGTTATAATGAAATCTTCATTTTGTGTTAGTTTGTCATGATTTCTTCACGAAAACACGTTTTCCTATAATGGTAGGTTGAACTCTTGTAGGGGAAGCGCAGGTTTCATAAAAACAACTCAGAATGTCAAGTTATAATGAAATCTTCATTTTGTGTTAGTTTGTCATGATTTCTTCACGAAAACACGTTTTCCTATAATGGTAGGTTGAACTCTTGTAGGGGAAGCGCAGGTTTCATGAAAACAACTCAGAATGTCAAGTTATAATGAAATCTTCATTTTGTGTTAGTTTGTCATGATTTCTTCACGAAAACACGTTTTCCTATAATGGTAGGTTGAACTCTTATAGGGGAAGCGCAGGTTTCATGAAAACAACTCAGAATGTCAAGTTATAATGAAATCTTCATTTTGTGTTAGTTTGTCATGATTTCTTCACGAAAACACGTTTTCCTATAATGGTAGGTCGAACTCTTGTAGGGGAAGCGCAGGTTTCATGAAAACAACTCAGAATGTCAAGTTATAATGAAATCTTCATTTTGTGTTAGTTTGTCATGATTTCTTCACGAAAACACGTTTTCCTATAATGGTAGGTTGAACTCTTGTAGGGGAAGCGCAGGTTTCATGAAAACAACTCAGAATGTCAAGTTATAATGAAATCTTCATTTTGTGTTAGTTTGTCATGATTTCTTCACGAAAACACGTTTTCCTATAATGGTAGGTTGAACTCTTGTAGGGGAAGCGCAGGTTTCATAAAAACAACTCAGAATGTCAAGTTATAATGAAATCTTCATTTTGTGTTAGTTTGTCATGATTTCTTCACGAAAACACGTTTTCCTATAATGGTAGGTTGAACTCTTGTAGGGGAAGCGCAGGTTTCATGAAAACAACTCAGAATGTCAAGTTATAATAAAATCTTCATTTTGTGTTAGTTTGTCAAGATTTCTTCACGAAAACACGTTTTCCTATAATGTTACGTCGAACTCTTATAGGGGAAGCGCAGGTTTCATGAAATAAACTCAGAATGTCAAGTTATAATGAAATCTTCATTTTGTGTTAGTTTGTCATGATTTCTTCACGAAAACACGTTTTCCTATAATGGTAGGTCGAACTCTTGTAGGGGAAGCGCAGGTTTCATGAAAACAACTCAGAATGTCAAGTTATAATGAAATCTTCATTTTGTGTTAGTTTGTCATGATTTCTTCACGAAAACACGTTTTCCTATAATGGTAGGTCGAACTCTTGTAGGGGAAGCGCAGGTTTCATGAAAACAACTCAGAATGTCAAGTTATAATGAAATCTTCATTTTGTGTTAGTTTGTCATGATTTCTTCACGAAAACACGTTTTCCTATAATGGTAGGTTGAACTCTTATAGGGGAAGCGCAGGTTTCATGAAAACAACTCAGAATGTCAAGTTATAATGAAATCTTCATTTTGTGTTAGTTTGTCATGATTTCTTCACGAAAACACGTTTTCCTATAATGGTAGGTTGAACTCTTGTAGGGGAAGCGCAGGTTTCATGAAAACAACTCAGAATGTCAAGTTATAATGAAATCTTCATTTTGTGTTAGTTTGTCATGATTTCTTCACGAAAACACGTTTTCCTATAATGGTAGGTTGAACTCTTGTAGGGGAAGCGCAGGTTTCATGAAAACAACTCAGAATGTCAAGTTATAATGAAATCTTCATTTTGTGTTAGTTTGTCATGATTTCTTCACGAAAACACGTTTTCCTATAATGGTAGGTTGAACTCTTATAGGGGAAGCGCAGGTTTCATGAAAACAACTCAGAATGTCAAGTTATAATGAAATCTTCATTTTGTGTTAGTTTGTCATGATTTCTTCACGAAAACACGTTTTCCTATAATGGTAGGTCGAACTCCTGTAGGGGAAGCGCAGGTTTCATAAAAACAACTCAGAATGTCAAGTTATAATGAAATCTTCATTTTGTGTTAGTTTGTCATGATTTCTTCACGAAAACACGTTTTCCTATAATGGTAGGTTGAACTCTTGTAGGGGAAGCGCAGGTTTCATGAAAACAACTCAGAATGTCAAGTTATAATGAAATCTTCATTTTGTGTTAGTTTGTCATGATTTCTTCACGAAAACACGTTTTCCTATAATGGTAGGTTGAACTCTTATAGGGGAAGCGCAGGTTTCATGAAAACAACTCAGAATGTCAAGTTATAATGAAATCTTCATTTTGTGTTAGTTTGTCATGATTTCTTCACGAAAACACGTTTTCCTATAATGGTAGGTTGAACTCTTGTAGGGGAAGCGCAGGTTTCATGAAAACAACTCAGAATGTCAAGTTATAATGAAATCTTCATTTTGTGTTAGTTTGTCATGATTTCTTCACGAAAACACGTTTTCCTATAATGGTAGGTTGAACTCTTGTAGGGGAAGCGCAGGTTTCATGAAAACAACTCAGAATGTCAAGTTATAATGAAATCTTCATTTTGTGTTAGTTTGTCATGATTTCTTCACGAAAACACGTTTTCCTATAATGGTAAGTTGAACTCTTGTAGGGGAAGCGCAGGTTTCATGAAAACAACTCAGAATGTCAAGTTATAATAAAATCTTCATTTTGTGTTAGTTTGTCAAGATTTCTTCACGAAAACACGTTTTCCTATAATGTTACGTCGAACTCTTATAGGGGAAGCGCAGGTTTCATGAAATAAACTCAGAATGTCAAGTTATAATGAAATCTTCATTTTGTGTTAGTTTGTCATGATTTCTTCACGAAAACACGTTTTCCTATAATGGTAGGTCGAACTCTTGTAGGGGAAGCGCAGGTTTCATAAAAACAACTCAGAATGTCAAGTTATAATGAAATCTTCATTTTGTGTTAGTTTGTCATGATTTCTTCACGAAAACACGTTTTCCTATAATGGTAGGTTGAACTCTTGTAGGGGAAGCGCAGGTTTCATGAAAACAACTCAGAATGTCAAGTTATAATAAAATCTTCATTTTGTGTTAGTTTGTCAAGATTTCTTCACGAAAACACGTTTTCCTATAATGTTACGTCGAACTCTTATAGGGGAAGCGCAGGTTTCATGAAATAAACTCAGAATGTCAAGTTATAATGAAATCTTCATTTTGTGTTAGTTTGTCATGATTTCTTCACGAAAACACGTTTTCCTATAATGGTAGGTTGAACTCTTGTAGGGGAAGCGCAGGTTTCATGAAAACAACTCAGAATGTCAAGTTATAATAAAATCTTCATTTTGTGTTAGTTTGTCATGATTTCTTCACGAAAACACGTTTTCCGATAATGGTAGGTCGAACTCCTGTAGGGGAAGCGCAGGTTTCATAAAAACAACTCAGAATGTCAAGTTATAATGAAATCTTCATTTTGTGTTAGTTTGTCATGATTTCTTCACGAAAACACGTTTTCCTATAATGGTAGGTCGAACTCTTGTAGGGGAAGCGCAGGTTTCATAAAAACAACTCAGAATGTCAAGTTATAATGAAATCTTCATTTTGTGTTAGTTTGTCATGATTTCTTCACGAAAACACGTTTTCCTATAATGGTAGGTTGAACTCTTGTAGGGGAAGCGCAGGTTTCATGAAAACAACTCAGAATGTCAAGTTATAATAAAATCTTCATTTTGTGTTAGTTTGTCATGATTTCTTCACGAAAACACGTTTTCCGATAATGGTAGGTCGAACTCCTGTAGGGGAAGCGCAGGTTTCATAAAAACAACTCAGAATGTCAAGTTATAATGAAATCTTCATTTTGTGTTAGTTTGTCATGATTTCTTCACGAAAACACGTTTTCCAATAATGGTAGGTCGAACTCTTGTAGGGGAAGCGCAGGTTTCATGAAAACAACTCAGAATGTCAAGTTATAATGAAATCTTCATTTTGTGTTAGTTTGTCATGATTTCTTCACGAAAACACGTTTTCCTATAATGGTAGGTTGAACTCTTATAGGGGAAGCGCAGGTTTCATGAAAACAACTCAGAATGTCAAGTTATAATGAAATCTTCATTTTGTGTTAGTTTGTCATGATTTCTTCACGAAAACACGTTTTCCTATAATGGTAGGTTGAACTCTTGTAGGGGAAGCGTAGGTTTCATGAAAACAACTCAGAATGTCAAGTTATAATGAAATCTTCATTTTGTGTTAGTTTGTCATGATTTCTTCACGAAAACACGTTTTCCTATAATGGTAGGTTGAACTCTTGTAGGGGAAGCGCAGGTTTCATAAAAACAACTCAGAATGTCAAGTTATAATGAAATCTTCATTTTGTGTTAGTTTGTCATGATTTCTTCACGAAAACACGTTTTCCTATAATGGTAGGTTGAACTCTTGTAGGGGAAGCGCAGGTTTCATGAAAACAACTCAGAATGTCAAGTTTTAATAAAATCTTCATTTTGTGTTAGTTTGTCAAGATTTCTTCACGAAAACACGTTTTCCTATAATGTTACGTCGAACTCTTATAGGGGAAGCGCAGGTTTCATGAAATAAACTCAGAATGTCAAGTTATAATGAAATCTTCATTTTGTGTTAGTTTGTCATGATTTCTTCACGAAAACACGTTTTCCTATAATGGTAGGTCGAACTCTTGTAGGGGAAGCGCAGGTTTCATGAAAACAACTCAGAATGTCAAGTTATAATGAAATCTTCATTTTGTGTTAGTTTGTCATGATTTCTTCACGAAAACACGTTTTCCTATAATGGTAGGTTGAACTCTTGTAGGGGAAGCGCAGGTTTCATAAAAACAACTCAGAATGTCAAGTTATAATGAAATCTTCATTTTGTGTTAGTTTGTCATGATTTCTTCACGAAAACACGTTTTCCTATAATGGTAGGTCGAACTCTTGTAGGGGAAGCGCAGGTTTCATGAAAACAACTCAGAATGTCAAGTTTTAATAAAATCTTCATTTTGTGTTAGTTTGTCAAGATTTCTTCACGAAAACACGTTTTCCTATAATGTTACGTCGAACTCTTATAGGGGAAGCGCAGGTTTCATGAAATAAACTCAGAATGTCAAGTTATAATGAAATCTTCATTTTGTGTTAGTTTGTCATGATTTCTTCACGAAAACACGTTTTCCTATAATGGTAGGTCGAACTCTTGTAGGGGAAGCGCAGGTTTCATGAAAACAACTCAGAATGTCAAGTTATAATGAAATCTTCATTTTGTGTTAGTTTGTCATGATTTCTTCACGAAAACACGTTTTCCTATAATGGTAGGTCGAACTCTTGTAGGGGAAGCGCAGGTTTCATGAAAACAACTCAGAATGTCAAGTTATAATGAAATCTTCATTTTGTGTTAGTTTGTCATGATTTCTTCACGAAAACACGTTTTCCTATAATGGTAGGTCGAACTCTTGTAGGGGAAGCGCAGGTTTCATAAAAACAACTCAGAATGTCAAGTTATAATGAAATCTTCATTTTGTGTTAGTTTGTCATGATTTCTTCACGAAAACACGTTTTCCTATAATGGTAGGTTGAACTCTTGTAGGGGAAGCGCAGGTTTCATGAAAACAACTCAGAATGTCAAGTTATAATGAAATCTTCATTTTGTGTTAGTTTGTCATGATTTCTTCACGAAAACACGTTTTCCTATAATGGTAGGTCGAACTCTTGTAGGGGAAGCGCAGGTTTCATAAAAACAACTCAGAATGTCAAGTTATAATGAAATCTTCATTTTGTGTTAGTTTGTCATGATTTCTTCACGAAAACACGTTTTCCTATAATGGTAGGTCGAACTCTTGTAGGGGAAGCGCAGGTTTCATAAAAACAACTCAGAATGTCAAGTTATAATGAAATCTTCATTTTGTGTTAGTTTGTCATGATTTCTTCACGAAAACACGTTTTCCTATAATGGTAGGTTGAACTCTTGTAGGGGAAGCGCAGGTTTCATGAAAACAACTCAGAATGTCAAGTTATAATGAAATCTTCATTTTGTGTTAGTTTGTCATGATTTCTTCACGAAAACACGTTTTCCTATAATGGTAGGTTGAACTCTTGTAGGGGAAGCGCAGGTTTCATGAAAACAACTCAGAATGTCAAGTTATAATAAAATCTTCATTTTGTGTTAGTTTGTCATGATTTCTTCACGAAAACACGTTTTCCTATAATGTTACGTCGAACTCTTATAGGGGAAGCGCAGGTTTCATGAAATAAACTCAGAATGTCAAGTTATAATGAAATCTTCATTTTGTGTTAGTTTGTCATGATTTCTTCACGAAAACACGTTTTCCTATAATGGTAGGTTGAACTCTTGTAGGGGAAGCGCAGGTTTCATGAAAACAACTCAGAATGTCAAGTTATAATGAAATCTTCATTTTGTGTTAGTTTGTCATGATTTCTTCACGAAAACACGTTTTCCTATAATGGTAGGTTGAACTCTTGTAGGGGAAGCGCAGGTTTCATAAAAACAACTCAGAATGTCAAGTTATAATGAAATCTTCATTTTGTGTTAGTTTGTCATGATTTCTTCACGAAAACACGTTTTCCTATAATGGTAGGTTGAACTCTTGTAGGGGAAGCGCAGGTTTCATGAAAACAACTCAGAATGTCAAGTTATAATGAAATCTTCATTTTGTGTTAGTTTGTCATGATTTCTTCACGAAAACACGTTTTCCTATAATGGTAGGTTGAACTCTTATAGGGGAAGCGCAGGTTTCATGAAAACAACTCAGAATGTCAAGTTATAATGAAATCTTCATTTTGTGTTAGTTTGTCATGATTTCTTCACGAAAACACGTTTTCCTATAATGGTAGGTCGAACTCTTGTAGGGGAAGCGCAGGTTTCATGAAAACAACTCAGAATGTCAAGTTATAATGAAATCTTCATTTTGTGTTAGTTTGTCATGATTTCTTCACGAAAACACGTTTTCCTATAATGGTAGGTTGAACTCTTGTAGGGGAAGCGCAGGTTTCATGAAAACAACTCAGAATGTCAAGTTATAATAAAATCTTCATTTTGTGTTAGTTTGTCATGATTTCTTCACGAAAACACGTTTTCCGATAATGGTAGGTCGAACTCCTGTAGGGGAAGCGCAGGTTTCATAAAAACAACTCAGAATGTCAAGTTATAATGAAATCTTCATTTTGTCTTAGTTTGTCATGATTTCTTCACGAAAACACGTTTTCCTATAATGGTAGGTCGAACTCTTGTAGGGGAAGCGCAGGTTTCATAAAAACAACTCAGAATGTCAAGTTATAATGAAATCTTCATTTTGTGTTAGTTTGTCATGATTTCTTCACGAAAACACGTTTTCCTATAATGGTAGGTCGAACTCTTGTAGGGGAAGCGCAGGTTTCATAAAAACAACTCAGAATGTCAAGTTATAATGAAATCTTCATTTTGTGTTAGTTTGTCATGATTTCTTCACGAAAACACGTTTTCCAATAATGGTAGGTCGAACTCTTGTAGGGGAAGCGCAGGTTTCATGAAAACAACTCAGAATGTCAAGTTATAATGAAATCTTCATTTTGTGTTAGTTTGTCATGATTTCTTCACGAAAACACGTTTTCCTATAATGGTAGGTTGAACTCTTATAGGGGAAGCGCAGGTTTCATGAAAACAACTCAGAATGTCAAGTTATAATGAAATCTTCATTTTGTGTTAGTTTGTCATGATTTCTTCACGAAAACACGTTTTCCTATAATGGTAGGTTGAACTCTTGTAGGGGAAGCGCAGGTTTCATGAAAACAACTCAGAATGTCAAGTTATAATGAAATCTTCATTTTGTGTTAGTTTGTCATGATTTCTTCACGAAAACACGTTTTCCTATAATGGTAGGTTGAACTCTTGTAGGGGAAGTGCAGGTTTCATGAAAACAACTCAGAATGTCAAGTTATAATGAAATCTTCATTTTGTGTTAGTTTGTCATGATTTCTTCACGAAAACACGTTTTCCTATAATGGTAGGTCGAACTCTTATAGGGGAAGCGCAGGTTTCATGAAAACAACTCAGAATGTCAAGTTATAATGAAATCTTCATTTTGTGTTAGTTTGTCATGATTTCTTCACGAAAACACGTTTTCCTATAATGGTAGGTCGAACTCTTATAGGGGAAGCGCAGGTTTCATGAAAACAACTCAGAATGTCAAGTTATAATGAAATCTTCATTTTGTGTTAGTTTGTCATGATTTCTTCACGAAAACACGTTTTCCTATAATGGTAGGTCGAACTCTTGTAGGGGAAGCGCAGGTTTCATGAAAACAACTCAGAATGTCAAGTTATAATGAAATCTTCATTTTGTGTTAGTTTGTCATGATTTCTTCACGAAAACACGTTTTCCTATAATGGTAGGTCGAACTCTTGTAGGGGAAGCGCAGGTTTCATGAAAACAACTCAGAATGTCAAGTTATAATGAAATCTTCATTTTGTGTTAGTTTGTCATGATTTCTTCACGAAAACACGTTTTCCTATAATGGTAGGTTGAACTCTTGTAGGGGAAGCGCAGGTTTCATGAAAACAACTCAGAATGTCAAGTTATAATGAAATCTTCATTTTGTGTTAGTTTGTCATGATTTCTTCACGAAAACACGTTTTCCTATAATGGTAGGTTGAACTCTTATAGGGGAAGCGCAGGTTTCATGAAAACAACTCAGAATGTCAAGTTATAATGAAATCTTCATTTTGTGTTAGTTTGTCATGATTTCTTCACGAAAACACGTTTTCCTATAATGGTAGGTTGAACTCTTGTAGGGGAAGCGCAGGTTTCATGAAAACAACTCAGAATGTCAACTTATAATGAAATCTTCATTTTGTGTTAGTTTGTCATGATTTCTTCACGAAAACACGTTTTCCTATAATGGTAGGTTGAACTCTTGTAGGGGAAGCGCAGGTTTCATGAAAACAACTCAGAATGTCAAGTTATAATGAAATCTTCATTTTGTGTTAGTTTGTCATGATTTCTTCACGAAAACACGTTTTCCTATAATGGTAGGTTGAACTCTTGTAGGGGAAGCGCAGGTTTCATGAAAACAACTCAGAATGTCAAGTTATAATAAAATCTTCATTTTGTGTTAGTTTGTCAAGATTTCTTCACGAAAACACGTTTTCCTATAATGTTACGTCGAACTCTTATAGGGGAAGCGCAGGTTTCATGAAATAAACTCAGAATGTCAAGTTATAATGAAATCTTCATTTTGTGTTAGTTTGTCATGATTTCTTCACGAAAACACGTTTTCCTATAATGGTAGGTCGAACTCTTGTAGGGGAAGCGCAGGTTTCATGAAAACAACTCAGAATGTCAAGTTATAATGAAATCTTCATTTTGTGTTAGTTTGTCATGATTTCTTCACGAAAACACGTTTTCCTATAATGGTAGGTCGAACTCTTGTAGGGGAAGCGCAGGTTTCATGAAAACAACTCAGAATGTCAAGTTATAATGAAATCTTCATTTTGTGTTAGTTTGTCATGATTTCTTCACGAAAACACGTTTTCCTATAATGGTAGGTCGAACTCTTGTAGGGGAAGCGCAGGTTTCATGAAAACAACTCAGAATGTCAAGTTATAATGAAATCTTCATTTTGTGTTAGTTTGTCATGATTTCTTCACGAAAACACGTTTTCCTATAATGGTAGGTTGAACTCTTGTAGGGGAAGCGCAGGTTTCATGAAAACAACTCAGAATGTCAAGTTATAATGAAATCTTCATTTTGTGTTAGTTTGTCATGATTTCTTCACGAAAACACGTTTTCCTATAATGGTAGGTTGAACTCTTGTAGGGGAAGCGCAGGTTTCATGAAAACAACTCAGAATGTCAAGTTATAATGAAATCTTCATTTTGTGTTAGTTTGTCATGATTTCTTCACGAAAACACGTTTTCCTATAATGGTAGGTTGAACTCTTATAGGGGAAGCGCAGGTTTCATGAAAACAACTCAGAATGTCAAGTTATAATGAAATCTTCATTTTGTGTTAGTTTGTCATGATTTCTTCACGAAAACACGTTTTCCTATAATGGTAGGTCGAACTCTTGTAGGGGAAGCGCAGGTTTCATGAAAACAACTCAGAATGTCAAGTTATAATGAAATCTTCATTTTGTGTTAGTTTGTCATGATTTCTTCACGAAAACACGTTTTCCTATAATGGTAGGTTGAACTCTTGTAGGGGAAGCGCAGGTTTCATGAAAACAACTCAGAATGTCAAGTTATAATGAAATCTTCATTTTGTGTTAGTTTGTCATGATTTCTTCACGAAAACACGTTTTCCTATAATGGTAGGTTGAACTCTTGTAGGGGAAGCGCAGGTTTCATGAAAACAACTCAGAATGTCAAGTTATAATGAAATCTTCATTTTGTGTTAGTTTGTCATGATTTCTTCACGAAAACACGTTTTCCTATAATGGTAGGTTGAACTCTTATAGGGGAAGCGCAGGTTTCATGAAAACAACTCAGAATGTCAAGTTATAATGAAATCTTCATTTTGTGTTAGTTTGTCATGATTTCTTCACGAAAACACGTTTTCCTATAATGGTAGGTCGAACTCTTGTAGGGGAAGCGCAGGTTTCATAAAAACAACTCAGAATGTCAAGTTATAATGAAATCTTCATTTTGTGTTAGTTTGTCATGATTTCTTCACGAAAACACGTTTTCCTATAATGGTAGGTTGAACTCTTGTAGGGGAAGCGCAGGTTTCATAAAAACAACTCAGAATGTCAAGTTATAATGAAATCTTCATTTTGTGTTAGTTTGTCATGATTTCTTCACGAAAACACGTTTTCCTATAATGGTAGGTCGAACTCTTGTAGGGGAAGCGCAGGTTTCATGAAAACAACTCAGAATGTCAAGTTATAATGAAATCTTCATTTTGTGTTAGTTTGTCATGATTTCTTCACGAAAACACGTTTTCCTATAATGGTAGGTCGAACTCTTGTAGGGGAAGCGCAGGTTTCATAAAAACAACTCAGAATGTCAAGTTATAATGAAATCTTCATTTTGTGTTAGTTTGTCATGATTTCTTCACGAAAACACGTTTTCCTATAATGGTAGGTCGAACTCTTGTAGGGGAAGCGCAGGTTTCATAAAAACAACTCAGAATGTCAAGTTATAATGAAATCTTCATTTTGTGTTAGTTTGTCATGATTTCTTCACGAAAACACGTTTTCCAATAATGGTAGGTCGAACTCTTGTAGGGGAAGCGCAGGTTTCATGAAAACAACTCAGAATGTCAAGTTATAATGAAATCTTCATTTTGTGTTAGTTTGTCATGATTTCTTCACGAAAACACGTTTTCCTATAATGGTAGGTTGAACTCTTATAGGGGAAGCGCAGGTTTCATGAAAACAACTCAGAATGTCAAGTTATAATGAAATCTTCATTTTGTGTTAGTTTGTCATGATTTCTTCACGAAAACACGTTTTCCTATAATGGTAGGTTGAACTCTTGTAGGGGAAGCGCAGGTTTCATGAAAACAACTCAGAATGTCAAGTTATAATGAAATCTTCATTTTGTGTTAGTTTCTCATGATTTCTTCACGAAAACACGTTTTCCTATAATGGTAGGTTGAACTCTTGTAGGGGAAGCGCAGGTTTCATGAAAACAACTCAGAATGTCAAGTTATAATGAAATCTTCATTTTGTGTTAGTTTGTCATGATTTCTTCACGAAAACACGTTTTCCTATAATGGTAGGTTGAACTCTTGTAGGGGAAGCGCAGGTTTCATAAAAACAACTCAGAATGTCAAGTTATAATGAAATCTTCATTTTGTGTTAGTTTGTCATGATTTCTTCACGAAAACACGTTTTCCTATAATGGTAGGTTGAACTCTTGTAGGGGAAGCGCAGGTTTCATGAAAACAACTCAGAATGTCAAGTTATAATAAAATCTTCATTTTGTGTTAGTTTGTCAAGATTTCTTCACGAAAACACGTTTTCCTATAATGTTACGTCGAACTCTTATAGGGGAAGCGCAGGTTTCATGAAATAAACTCAGAATGTCAAGTTATAATGAAATCTTCATTTTGTGTTAGTTTGTCATGATTTCTTCACGAAAACACGTTTTCCTATAATGGTAGGTTGAACTCTTGTAGGGGAAGCGCAGGTTTCATGAAAACAACTCAGAATGTCAAGTTATAATAAAATCTTCATTTTGTGTTAGTTTGTCATGATTTCTTCACGAAAACACGTTTTCCGATAATGGTAGGTCGAACTCCTGTAGGGGAAGCGCAGGTTTCATAAAAACAACTCAGAATGTCAAGTTATAATGAAATCTTCATTTTGTGTTAGTTTGTCATGATTTCTTCACGAAAACACGTTTTCCTATAATGGTAGGTCGAACTCTTGTAGGGGAAGCGCAGGTTTCATAAAAACAACTCAGAATGTCAAGTTATAATGAAATCTTCATTTTGTGTTAGTTTGTCATGATTTCTTCACGAAAACACGTTTTCCTATAATGGTAGGTCGAACTCTTGTAGGGGAAGCGCAGGTTTCATGAAAACAACTCAGAATGTCAAGTTATAATGAAATCTTCATTTTGTGTTAGTTTGTCATGATTTCTTCACGAAAACACGTTTTCCTATAATGGTAGGTCGAACTCTTGTAGGGGAAGCGCAGGTTTCATGAAAACAACTCAGAATGTCAAGTTATAATGAAATCTTCATTTTGTGTTAGTTTGTCATGATTTCTTCACGAAAACACGTTTTCCTATAATGGTAGGTTGAACTCTTGTAGGGGAAGCGCAGGTTTCATGAAAACAACTCAGAATGTCAAGTTATAATGAAATCTTCATTTTGTGTTAGTTTGTCATGATTTCTTCACGAAAACACGTTTTCCTATAATGGTAGGTTGAACTCTTATAGGGGAAGCGCAGGTTTCATGAAAACAACTCAGAATGTCAAGTTATAATGAAATCTTCATTTTGTGTTAGTTTGTCATGATTTCTTCACGAAAACACGTTTTCCTATAATGGTAGGTTGAACTCTTGTAGGGGAAGCGCAGGTTTCATGAAAACAACTCAGAATGTCAACTTATAATGAAATCTTCATTTTGTGTTAGTTTGTCATGATTTCTTCACGAAAACACGTTTTCCTATAATGGTAGGTTGAACTCTTGTAGGGGAAGCGCAGGTTTCATGAAAACAACTCAGAATGTCAAGTTATAATGAAATCTTCATTTTGTGTTAGTTTGTCATGATTTCTTCACGAAAACACGTTTTCCTATAATGGTAGGTTGAACTCTTGTAGGGGAAGCGCAGGTTTCATGAAAACAACTCAGAATGTCAAGTTATAATAAAATCTTCATTTTGTGTTAGTTTGTCAAGATTTCTTCACGAAAACACGTTTTCCTATAATGTTACGTCGAACTCTTATAGGGGAAGCGCAGGTTTCATGAAATAAACTCAGAATGTCAAGTTATAATGAAATCTTCATTTTGTGTTAGTTTGTCATGATTTCTTCACGAAAACACGTTTTCCTATAATGGTAGGTCGAACTCTTGTAGGGGAAGCGCAGGTTTCATGAAAACAACTCAGAATGTCAAGTTATAATGAAATCTTCATTTTGTGTTAGTTTGTCATGATTTCTTCACGAAAACACGTTTTCCTATAATGGTAGGTCGAACTCTTGTAGGGGAAGCGCAGGTTTCATGAAAACAACTCAGAATGTCAAGTTATAATGAAATCTTCATTTTGTGTTAGTTTGTCATGATTTCTTCACGAAAACACGTTTTCCTATAATGGTAGGTCGAACTCTTGTAGGGGAAGCGCAGGTTTCATGAAAACAACTCAGAATGTCAAGTTATAATGAAATCTTCATTTTGTGTTAGTTTGTCATGATTTCTTCACGAAAACACGTTTTCCTATAATGGTAGGTTGAACTCTTGTAGGGGAAGCGCAGGTTTCATGAAAACAACTCAGAATGTCAAGTTATAATGAAATCTTCATTTTGTGTTAGTTTGTCATGATTTCTTCACGAAAACACGTTTTCCTATAATGGTAGGTCGAACTTTTGTAGGGGAAGCGCAGGTTTCATAAAAACAACTCAGAATGTCAAGTTATAATGAAATCTTCATTTTGTGTTAGTTTGTCATGATTTCTTCACGAAAACACGTTTTCCAATAATGGTAGGTCGAACTCTTGTAGGGGAAGCGCAGGTTTCATGAAAACAACTCAGAATGTCAAGTTATAATGAAATCTTCATTTTGTGTTAGTTTGTCATGATTTCTTCACGAAAACACGTTTTCCTATAATGGTAGGTTGAACTCTTATAGGGGAAGCGCAGGTTTCATGAAAACAACTCAGAATGTCAAGTTATAATGAAATCTTCATTTTGTGTTAGTTTGTCATGATTTCTTCACGAAAACACGTTTTCCTATAATGGTAGGTTGAACTCTTGTAGGGGAAGCGCAGGTTTCATGAAAACAACTCAGAATGTCAAGTTATAATGAAATCTTCATTTTGTGTTAGTTTCTCATGATTTCTTCACGAAAACACGTTTTCCTATAATGGTAGGTTGAACTCTTGTAGGGGAAGCGCAGGTTTCATGAAAACAACTCAGAATGTCAAGTTATAATGAAATCTTCATTTTGTGTTAGTTTGTCATGATTTCTTCACGAAAACACGTTTTCCTATAATGGTAGGTTGAACTCTTGTAGGGGAAGCGCAGGTTTCATAAAAACAACTCAGAATGTCAAGTTATAATGAAATCTTCATTTTGTGTTAGTTTGTCATGATTTCTTCACGAAAACACGTTTTCCTATAATGGTAGGTTGAACTCTTGTAGGGGAAGCGCAGGTTTCATGAAAACAACTCAGAATGTCAAGTTATAATAAAATCTTCATTTTGTGTTAGTTTGTCAAGATTTCTTCACGAAAACACGTTTTCCTATAATGGTAGGTCGAACTCTTGTAGGGGAAGCGCAGGTTTCATGAAAACAACTCAGAATGTCAAGTTATAATGAAATCTTCATTTTGTGTTAGTTTGTCATGATTTCTTCACGAAAACACGTTTTCCTATAATGGTAGGTTGAACTCTTATAGGGGAAGCGCAGGTTTCATGAAAACAACTCAGAATGTCAAGTTATAATGAAATCTTCATTTTGTGTTAGTTTGTCATGATTTCTTCACGAAAACACGTTTTCCTATAATGGTAGGTTGAACTCTTGTAGGGGAAGCGCAGGTTTCATGAAAACAACTCAGAATGTCAAGTTATAATGAAATCTTCATTTTGTGTTAGTTTCTCATGATTTCTTCACGAAAACACGTTTTCCTATAATGGTAGGTTGAACTCTTGTAGGGGAAGCGCAGGTTTCATGAAAACAACTCAGAATGTCAAGTTATAATGAAATCTTCATTTTGTGTTAGTTTGTCATGATTTCTTCACGAAAACACGTTTTCCTATAATGGTAGGTTGAACTCTTGTAGGGGAAGCGCAGGTTTCATGAAAACAACTCAGAATGTCAAGTTATAATGAAATCTTCATTTTGTGTTAGTTTGTCATGATTTCTTCACGAAAACACGTTTTCCTATAATGGTAGGTTGAACTCTTGTAGGGGAAGCGCAGGTTTCATGAAAACAACTCAGAATGTCAAGTTATAATAAAATCTTCATTTTGTGTTAGTTTGTCAAGATTTCTTCACGAAAACACGTTTTCCTATAATGTTACGTCGAACTCTTATAGGGGAAGCGCAGGTTTCATGAAATAAACTCAGAATGTCAAGTTATAATAAAATCTTCATTTTGTGTTAGTTTGTCATGATTTCTTCACGAAAACACGTTTTCCGATAATGGTAGGTCGAACTCCTGTAGGGGAAGCGCAGGTTTCATAAAAACAACTCAGAATGTCAAGTTATAATGAAATCTTCATTTTGTGTTAGTTTGTCATGATTTCTTCACGAAAACACGTTTTCCTATAATGGTAGGTTGAACTCTTATAGGGGAAGCGCAGGTTTCATGAAAACAACTCAGAATGTCAAGTTATAATGAAATCTTCATTTTGTGTTAGTTTGTCATGATTTCTTCACGAAAACACGTTTTCCTATAATGGTAGGTTGAACTCTTGTAGGGGAAGCGCAGGTTTCATGAAAACAACTCAGAATGTCAAGTTATAATGAAATCTTCATTTTGTGTTAGTTTCTCATGATTTCTTCACGAAAACACGTTTTCCTATAATGGTAGGTTGAACTCTTGTAGGGGAAGCGCAGGTTTCATGAAAACAACTCAGAATGTCAAGTTATAATGAAATCTTCATTTTGTGTTAGTTTGTCATGATTTCTTCACGAAAACACGTTTTCCTATAATGGTAGGTTGAACTCTTGTAGGGGAAGCGCAGGTTTCATAAAAACAACTCAGAATGTCAAGTTATAATGAAATCTTCATTTTGTGTTAGTTTGTCATGATTTCTTCACGAAAACACGTTTTCCTATAATGGTAGGTTGAACTCTTGTAGGGGAAGCGCAGGTTTCATGAAAACAACTCAGAATGTCAAGTTATAATAAAATCTTCATTTTGTGTTAGTTTGTCAAGATTTCTTCACGAAAACACGTTTTCCTATAATGTTACGTCGAACTCTTATAGGGGAAGCGCAGGTTTCATGAAATAAACTCAGAATGTCAAGTTATAATGAAATCTTCATTTTGTGTTAGTTTGTCATGATTTCTTCACGAAAACACGTTTTCCTATAATGGTAGGTTGAACTCTTGTAGGGGAAGCGCAGGTTTCATGAAAACAACTCAGAATGTCAAGTTATAATGAAATCTTCATTTTGTGTTAGTTTGTCATGATTTCTTCACGAAAACACGTTTTCCGATAATGGTAGGTCGAACTCCTGTAGGGGAAGCGCAGGTTTCATAAAAACAACTCAGAATGTCAAGTTATAATGAAATCTTCATTTTGTGTTAGTTTGTCATGATTTCTTCACGAAAACACGTTTTCCTATAATGGTAGGTCGAACTCTTGTAGGGGAAGCGCAGGTTTCATAAAAACAACTCAGAATGTCAAGTTATAATGAAATCTTCATTTTGTGTTAGTTTGTCATGATTTCTTCACGAAAACACGTTTTCCTATAATGGTAGGTCGAACTCTTGTAGGGGAAGCGCAGGTTTCATGAAAACAACTCAGAATGTCAAGTTATAATGAAATCTTCATTTTGTGTTAGTTTGTCATGATTTCTTCACGAAAACACGTTTTCCTATAATGGTAGGTCGAACTCTTGTAGGGGAAGCGCAGGTTTCATGAAAACAACTCAGAATGTCAAGTTATAATGAAATCTTCATTTTGTGTTAGTTTGTCATGATTTCTTCACGAAAACACGTTTTCCTATAATGGTAGGTTGAACTCTTGTAGGGGAAGCGCAGGTTTCATGAAAACAACTCAGAATGTCAAGTTATAATGAAATCTTCATTTTGTGTTAGTTTGTCATGATTTCTTCACGAAAACACGTTTTCCTATAATGGTAGGTTGAACTCTTATAGGGGAAGCGCAGGTTTCATGAAAACAACTCAGAATGTCAAGTTATAATGAAATCTTCATTTTGTGTTAGTTTGTCATGATTTCTTCACGAAAACACGTTTTCCTATAATGGTAGGTTGAACTCTTGTAGGGGAAGCGCAGGTTTCATGAAAACAACTCAGAATGTCAACTTATAATGAAATCTTCATTTTGTGTTAGTTTGTCATGATTTCTTCACGAAAACACGTTTTCCTATAATGGTAGGTTGAACTCTTGTAGGGGAAGCGCAGGTTTCATGAAAACAACTCAGAATGTCAAGTTATAATGAAATCTTCATTTTGTGTTAGTTTGTCATGATTTCTTCACGAAAACACGTTTTCCTATAATGGTAGGTTGAACTCTTGTAGGGGAAGCGCAGGTTTCATGAAAACAACTCAGAATGTCAAGTTATAATAAAATCTTCATTTTGTGTTAGTTTGTCAAGATTTCTTCACGAAAACACGTTTTCCTATAATGTTACGTCGAACTCTTATAGGGGAAGCGCAGGTTTCATGAAATAAACTCAGAATGTCAAGTTATAATGAAATCTTCATTTTGTGTTAGTTTGTCATGATTTCTTCACGAAAACACGTTTTCCTATAATGGTAGGTTGAACTCTTGTAGGGGAAGCGCAGGTTTCATGAAAACAACTCAGAATGTCAAGTTATAATGAAATCTTCATTTTGTGTTAGTTTGTCATGATTTCTTCACGAAAACACGTTTTCCTATAATGGTAGGTTGAACTCTTGTAGGGGAAGCGCAGGTTTCATAAAAACAACTCAGAATGTCAAGTTATAATGAAATCTTCATTTTGTGTTAGTTTGTCATGATTTCTTCACGAAAACACGTTTTCCTATAATGGTAGGTTGAACTCTTGTAGGGGAAGCGCAGGTTTCATGAAAACAACTCAGAATGTCAAGTTATAATAAAATCTTCATTTTGTGTTAGTTTGTCAAGATTTCTTCACGAAAACACGTTTTCCTATAATGTTACGTCGAACTCTTATAGGGGAAGCGCAGGTTTCATGAAATAAACTCAGAATGTCAAGTTATAATGAAATCTTCATTTTGTGTTAGTTTGTCATGATTTCTTCACGAAAACACGTTTTCCTATAATGGTAGGTTGAACTCTTGTAGGGGAAGCGCAGGTTTCATGAAAACAACTCAGAATGTCAAGTTATAATAAAATCTTCATTTTGTGTTAGTTTGTCATGATTTCTTCACGAAAACACGTTTTCCGATAATGGTAGGTCGAACTCCTGTAGGGGAAGCGCAGGTTTCATAAAAACAACTCAGAATGTCAAGTTATAATGAAATCTTCATTTTGTGTTAGTTTGTCATGATTTCTTCACGAAAACACGTTTTCCTATAATGGTAGGTCGAACTCTTGTAGGGGAAGCGCAGGTTTCATAAAAACAACTCAGAATGTCAAGTTATAATGAAATCTTCATTTTGTGTTAGTTTGTCATGATTTCTTCACGAAAACACGTTTTCCTATAATGGTAGGTCGAACTCTTGTAGGGGAAGCGCAGGTTTCATGAAAACAACTCAGAATGTCAAGTTATAATAAAATCTTCATTTTGTGTTAGTTTGTCATGATTTCTTCACGAAAACACGTTTTCCGATAATGGTAGGTCGAACTCCTGTAGGGGAAGCGCAGGTTTCATAAAAACAACTCAGAATGTCAAGTTATAATGAAATCTTCATTTTGTGTTAGTTTGTCATGATTTCTTCACGAAAACACGTTTTCCAATAATGGTAGGTCGAACTCTTGTAGGGGAAGCGCAGGTTTCATGAAAACAACTCAGAATGTCAAGTTATAATGAAATCTTCATTTTGTGTTAGTTTGTCATGATTTCTTCACGAAAACACGTTTTCCTATAATGGTAGGTTGAACTCTTATAGGGGAAGCGCTGGTTTCATGAAAACAACTCAGAATGTCAAGTTATAATGAAATCTTCATTTTGTGTTAGTTTGTCATGATTTCTTCACGAAAACACGTTTTCCTATAATGGTAGGTTGAACTCTTGTAGGGGAAGCGTAGGTTTCATGAAAACAACTCAGAATGTCAAGTTATAATGAAATCTTCATTTTGTGTTAGTTTGTCATGATTTCTTCACGAAAACACGTTTTCCTATAATGGTAGGTTGAACTCTTGTAGGGGAAGCGCAGGTTTCATAAAAACAACTCAGAATGTCAAGTTATAATGAAATCTTCATTTTGTGTTAGTTTGTCATGATTTCTTCACGAAAACACGTTTTCCTATAATGGTAGGTTGAACTCTTGTAGGGGAAGCGCAGGTTTCATGAAAACAACTCAGAATGTCAAGTTTTAATAAAATCTTCATTTTGTGTTAGTTTGTCAAGATTTCTTCACGAAAACACGTTTTCCTATAATGTTACGTCGAACTCTTATAGGGGAAGCGCAGGTTTCATGAAATAAACTCAGAATGTCAAGTTATAATGAAATCTTCATTTTGTGTTAGTTTGTCATGATTTCTTCACGAAAACACGTTTTCCTATAATGGTAGGTCGAACTCTTGTAGGGGAAGCGCAGGTTTCATGAAAACAACTCAGAATGTCAAGTTATAATGAAATCTTCATTTTGTGTTAGTTTGTCATGATTTCTTCACGAAAACACGTTTTCCTATAATGGTAGGTTGAACTCTTGTAGGGGAAGCGTAGGTTTCATGAAAACAACTCAGAATGTCAAGTTATAATGAAATCTTCATTTTGTGTTAGTTTGTCATGATTTCTTCACGAAAACACGTTTTCCTATAATGGTAGGTTGAACTCTTGTAGGGGAAGCGCAGGTTTCATAAAAACAACTCAGAATGTCAAGTTATAATGAAATCTTCATTTTGTGTTAGTTTGTCATGATTTCTTCACGAAAACACGTTTTCCTATAATGGTAGGTCGAACTCTTGTAGGGGAAGCGCAGGTTTCATGAAAACAACTCAGAATGTCAAGTTTTAATAAAATCTTCATTTTGTGTTAGTTTGTCAAGATTTCTTCACGAAAACACGTTTTCCTATAATGTTACGTCGAACTCTTATAGGGGAAGCGCAGGTTTCATGAAATAAACTCAGAATGTCAAGTTATAATGAAATCTTCATTTTGTGTTAGTTTGTCATAATTTCTTCACGAAAACACGTTTTCCTATAATGGTAGGTCGAACTCTTGTAGGGGAAGCGCAGGTTTCATGAAAACAACTCAGAATGTCAAGTTATAATGAAATCTTCATTTTGTGTTAGTTTGTCATGATTTCTTCACGAAAACACGTTTTCCTATAATGGTAGGTCGAACTCTTGTAGGGGAAGCGCAGGTTTCATGAAAACAACTCAGAATGTCAAGTTATAATGAAATCTTCATTTTGTGTTAGTTTGTCATGATTTCTTCACGAAAACACGTTTTCCTATAATGGTAGGTCGAACTCTTGTAGGGGAAGCGCAGGTTTCATAAAAACAACTCAGAATGTCAAGTTATAATGAAATCTTCATTTTGTGTTAGTTTGTCATGATTTCTTCACGAAAACACGTTTTCCTATAATGGTAGGTTGAACTCTTGTAGGGGAAGCGCAGGTTTCATGAAAACAACTCAGAATGTCAAGTTATAATGAAATCTTCATTTTGTGTTAGTTTGTCATGATTTCTTCACGAAAACACGTTTTCCTATAATGGTAGGTCGAACTCTTGTAGGGGAAGCGCAGGTTTCATAAAAACAACTCAGAATGTCAAGTTATAATGAAATCTTCATTTTGTGTTAGTTTGTCATGATTTCTTCACGAAAACACGTTTTCCTATAATGGTAGGTTGAACTCTTGTAGGGGAAGCGCAGGTTTCATGAAAACAACTCAGAATGTCAAGTTATAATAAAATCTTCATTTTGTGTTAGTTTGTCATGATTTCTTCACGAAAACACGTTTTCCGATAATGGTAGGTCGAACTCCTGTAGGGGAAGCGCAGGTTTCATAAAAACAACTCAGAATGTCAAGTTATAATGAAATCTTCATTTTGTGTTAGTTTGTCATGATTTCTTCACGAAAACACGTTTTCCTATAATGGTAGGTCGAACTCTTGTAGGGGAAGCGCAGGTTTCATGAAAACAACTCAGAATGTCAAGTTATAATGAAATCTTCATTTTGTGTTAGTTTGTCATGATTTCTTCACGAAAACACGTTTTCCTATAATGGTAGGTCGAACTCTTGTAGGGGAAGCGCAGGTTTCATGAAAACAACTCAGAATGTCAAGTTATAATGAAATCTTCATTTTGTGTTAGTTTGTCATGATTTCTTCACGAAAACACGTTTTCCTATAATGGTAGGTCGAACTCTTGTAGGGGAAGCGCAGGTTTCATAAAAACAACTCAGAATGTCAAGTTATAATGAAATCTTCATTTTGTGTTAGTTTGTCATGATTTCTTCACGAAAACACGTTTTCCTATAATGGTAGGTCGAACTCTTGTAGGGGAAGCGCAGGTTTCATAAAAACAACTCAGAATGTCAAGTTATAATGAAATCTTCATTTTGTGTTAGTTTGTCATGATTTCTTCACGAAAACACGTTTTCCAATAATGGTAGGTCGAACTCTTGTAGGGGAAGCGCAGGTTTCATGAAAACAACTCAGAATGTCAAGTTATAATGAAATCTTCATTTTGTGTTAGTTTGTCATGATTTCTTCACGAAAACACGTTTTCCTATAATGGTAGGTTGAACTCTTATAGGGGAAGCGCAGGTTTCATGAAAACAACTCAGAATGTCAAGTTATAATGAAATCTTCATTTTGTGTTAGTTTGTCATGATTTCTTCACGAAAACACGTTTTCCTATAATGGTAGGTTGAACTCTTGTAGGGGAAGCGCAGGTTTCATGAAAACAACTCAGAATGTCGTTATAATGAAATCTTCATTTTGTGTTAGTTTGTCATGATTTCTTCACGAAAACACGTTTTCCTATAATGGTAGGTTGAACTCTTGTAGGGGAAGCGCAGGTTTCATGAAAACAACTCAGAATGTCAAGTTATAATGAAATCTTCATTTTGTGTTAGTTTGTCATGATTTCTTCACGAAAACACGTTTTCCTATAATGGTAAGTTGAACTCTTGTAGGGGAAGCGCAGGTTTCATGAAAACAACTCAGAATGTCAAGTTATAATGAAATCTTCATTTTGTGTTAGTTTGTCAAGATTTCTTCACGAAAACACGTTTTCCTATAATGTTACGTCGAACTCTTATAGGGGAAGCGCAGGTTTCATGAAATAAACTCAGAATGTCAAGTTATAATGAAATCTTCATTTTGTGTTAGTTTGTCATGATTTCTTCACGAAAACACGTTTTCCTATAATGGTAGGTTGAACTCTTGTAGGGGAAGCGCAGGTTTCATGAAAACAACTCAGAATGTCAAGTTATAATGAAATCTTCATTTTGTGTTAGTTTGTCATGATTTCTTCACGAAAACACGTTTTCCTATAATGGTAGGTTGAACTCTTGTAGGGGAAGCGCAGGTTTCATAAAAACAACTCAGAATGTCAAGTTATAATGAAATCTTCATTTTGTGTTAGTTTGTCATGATTTCTTCACGAAAACACGTTTTCCTATAATGGTAGGTTGAACTCTTGTAGGGGAAGCGCAGGTTTCATGAAAACAACTCAGAATGTCAAGTTATAATGAAATCTTCATTTTGTGTTAGTTTGTCATGATTTCTTCACGAAAACACGTTTTCCTATAATGGTAGGTTGAACTCTTATAGGGGAAGCGCAGGTTTCATGAAAACAACTCAGAATGTCAAGTTATAATGAAATCTTCATTTTGTGTTAGTTTGTCATGATTTCTTCACGAAAACACGTTTTCCTATAATGGTAGGTCGAACTCTTGTAGGGGAAGCGCAGGTTTCATGAAAACAACTCAGAATGTCAAGTTATAATGAAATCTTCATTTTGTGTTAGTTTGTCATGATTTCTTCACGAAAACACGTTTTCCTATAATGGTAGGTTGAACTCTTGTAGGGGAAGCGCAGGTTTCATGAAAACAACTCAGAATGTCAAGTTATAATGAAATCTTCATTTTGTGTTAGTTTGTCATGATTTCTTCACGAAAACACGTTTTCCTATAATGGTAGGTTGAACTCTTGTAGGGGAAGCGCAGGTTTCATAAAAACAACTCAGAATGTCAAGTTATAATGAAATCTTCATTTTGTGTTAGTTTGTCATGATTTCTTCACGAAAACACGTTTTCCTATAATGGTAGGTTGAACTCTTGTAGGGGAAGCGCAGGTTTCATGAAAACAACTCAGAATGTCAAGTTATAATAAAATCTTCATTTTGTGTTAGTTTGTCAAGATTTCTTCACGAAAACACGTTTTCCTATAATGTTACGTCGAACTCTTATAGGGGAAGCGCAGGTTTCATGAAATAAACTCAGAATGTCAAGTTATAATGAAATCTTCATTTTGTGTTAGTTTGTCATGATTTCTTCACGAAAACACGTTTTCCTATAATGGTAGGTCGAACTCTTGTAGGGGAAGCGCAGGTTTCATGAAAACAACTCAGAATGTCAAGTTATAATGAAATCTTCATTTTGTGTTAGTTTGTCATGATTTCTTCACGAAAACACGTTTTCCTATAATGGTAGGTCGAACTCTTGTAGGGGAAGCGCAGGTTTCATGAAAACAACTCAGAATGTCAAGTTATAATGAAATCTTCATTTTGTGTTAGTTTGTCATGATTTCTTCACGAAAACACGTTTTCCTATAATGGTAGGTCGAACTCTTGTAGGGGAAGCGCAGGTTTCATGAAAACAACTCAGAATGTCAAGTTATAATGAAATCTTCATTTTGTGTTAGTTTGTCATGATTTCTTCACGAAAACACGTTTTCCTATAATGGTAGGTCGAACTCTTGTAGGGGAAGCGCAGGTTTCATGAAAACAACTCAGAATGTCAAGTTATAATGAAATCTTCATTTTGTGTTAGTTTGTCATGATTTCTTCACGAAAACACGTTTTCCTATAATGGTAGGTCGAACTCTTATAGGGGAAGCGCAGGTTTCATGAAAACAACTCAGAATGTCAAGTTATAATGAAATCTTCATTTTGTGTTAGTTTGTCATGATTTCTTCACGAAAACACGTTTTCCTATAATGGTAGGTTGAACTCTTATAGGGGAAGCGCAGGTTTCATGAAAACAACTCAGAATGTCAAGTTATAATGAAATCTTCATTTTGTGTTAGTTTGTCATGATTTCTTCACGAAAACACGTTTTCCTATAATGGTAGGTTGAACTCTTGTAGGGGAAGCGCAGGTTTCATGAAAACAACTCAGAATGTCAAGTTATAATGAAATCTTCATTTTGTGTTAGTTTGTCATGATTTCTTCACGAAAACACGTTTTCCTATAATGGTAGGTTGAACTCTTGTAGGGGAAGCGCAGGTTTCATAAAAACAACTCAGAATGTCAAGTTATAATGAAATCTTCATTTTGTGTTAGTTTGTCATGATTTCTTCACGAAAACACGTTTTCCTATAATGGTAGGTTGAACTCTTGTAGGGGAAGCGCAGGTTTCATGAAAACAACTCAGAATGTCAAGTTATAATGAAATCTTCATTTTGTGTTAGTTTGTCATGATTTCTTCACGAAAACACGTTTTCCTATAATGGTAGGTTGAACTCTTATAGGGGAAGCGCAGGTTTCATGAAAACAACTCAGAATGTCAAGTTATAATGAAATCTTCATTTTGTGTTAGTTTGTCATGATTTCTTCACGAAAACACGTTTTCCTATAATGGTAGGTTGAACTCTTGTAGGGGAAGCGCAGGTTTCATGAAAACAACTCAGAATGTCAAGTTATAATGAAATCTTCATTTTGTGTTAGTTTGTCATGATTTCTTCACGAAAACACGTTTTCCTATAATGGTAGGTTGAACTCTTGTAGGGGAAGCGCAGGTTTCATGAAAACAACTCAGAATGTCAAGTTATAATGAAATCTTCATTTTGTGTTAGTTTGTCATGATTTCTTCACGAAAACACGTTTTCCTATAATGGTAAGTTGAACTCTTGTAGGGGAAGCGCAGGTTTCATGAAAACAACTCAGAATGTCAAGTTATAATAAAATCTTCATTTTGTGTTAGTTTGTCAAGATTTCTTCACGAAAACACGTTTTCCTATAATGTTACGTCGAACTCTTATAGGGGAAGCGCAGGTTTCATGAAATAAACTCAGAATGTCAAGTTATAATGAAATCTTCATTTTGTGTTAGTTTGTCATGATTTCTTCACGAAAACACGTTTTCCTATAATGGTAGGTCGAACTCTTGTAGGGGAAGCGCAGGTTTCATGAAAACAACTCAGAATGTCAAGTTATAATGAAATCTTCATTTTGTGTTAGTTTGTCATGATTTCTTCACGAAAACACGTTTTCCTATAATGGTAGGTCGAACTCTTGTAGGGGAAGCGCAGGTTTCATGATAACAACTCAGAATGTCAAGTTATAATGAAATCTTCATTTTGTGTTAGTTTGTCATGATTTCTTCACGAAAACACGTTTTCCTATAATGGTAGGTTGAACTCTTGTAGGGGAAGCGCAGGTTTCATGAAAACAACTCAGAATGTCAAGTTATAATGAAATCTTCATTTTGTGTTAGTTTGTCATGATTTCTTCACGAAAACACGTTTTCCTATAATGGTAGGTTGAACTCTTGTAGGGGAAGCGCAGGTTTCATGAAAACAACTCAGAATGTCAAGTTATAATGAAATCTTCATTTTGTGTTAGTTTGTCATGATTTCTTCACGAAAACACGTTTTCCTATAATGGTAGGTTGAACTCTTATAGGGGAAGCGCAGGTTTCATGAAAACAACTCAGAATGTCAAGTTATAATGAAATCTTCATTTTGTGTTAGTTTGTCATGATTTCTTCACGAAAACACGTTTTCCTATAATGGTAAGTCGAACTCTTATAGGGGAAGCGCAGGTTTCATGAAAACAACTCAGAATGTCAAGTTATAATGAAATCTTCATTTTGTGTTAGTTTGTCATGATTTCTTCACGAAAACACGTTTTCCTATAATGGTAGGTTGAACTCTTATAGGGGAAGCGCAGGTTTCATGAAAACAACTCAGAATGTCAAGTTATAATGAAATCTTCATTTTGTGTTAGTTTGTCATGATTTCTTCACGAAAACACGTTTTCCTATAATGGTAGGTTGAACTCTTGTAGGGGAAGCGCAGGTTTCATGAAAACAACTCAGAATGTCAAGTTATAATGAAATCTTCATTTTGTGTTAGTTTGTCATGATTTCTTCACGAAAACACGTTTTCCTATAATGGTAGGTTGAACTCTTGTAGGGGAAGCGCAGGTTTCATGAAAACAACTCAGAATGTCAAGTTATAATGAAATCTTCATTTTGTGTTAGTTTGTCATGATTTCTTCACGAAAACACGTTTTCCTATAATGGTAGGTTGAACTCTTATAGGGGAAGCGCAGGTTTCATGAAAACAACTCAGAATGTCAAGTTATAATGAAATCTTCATTTTGTGTTAGTTTGTCATGATTTCTTCACGAAAACACGTTTTCCTATAATGGTAGGTCGAACTCCTGTAGGGGAAGCGCAGGTTTCATAAAAACAACTCAGAATGTCAAGTTATAATGAAATCTTCATTTTGTGTTAGTTTGTCATGATTTCTTCACGAAAACACGTTTTCCTATAATGGTAGGTTGAACTCTTGTAGGGGAAGCGCAGGTTTCATGAAAACAACTCAGAATGTCAAGTTATAATGAAATCTTCATTTTGTGTTAGTTTGTCATGATTTCTTCACGAAAACACGTTTTCCTATAATGGTAGGTTGAACTCTTATAGGGGAAGCGCAGGTTTCATGAAAACAACTCAGAATGTCAAGTTATAATGAAATCTTCATTTTGTGTTAGTTTGTCATGATTTCTTCACGAAAACACGTTTTCCTATAATGGTAGGTTGAACTCTTGTAGGGGAAGCGCAGGTTTCATGAAAACAACTCAGAATGTCAAGTTATAATGAAATCTTCATTTTGTGTTAGTTTGTCATGATTTCTTCACGAAAACACGTTTTCCTATAATGGTAGGTTGAACTCTTGTAGGGGAAGCGCAGGTTTCATGAAAACAACTCAGAATGTCAAGTTATAATGAAATCTTCATTTTGTGTTAGTTTGTCATGATTTCTTCACGAAAACACGTTTTCCTATAATGGTAAGTTGAACTCTTGTAGGGGAAGCGCAGGTTTCATGAAAACAACTCAGAATGTCAAGTTATAATAAAATCTTCATTTTGTGTTAGTTTGTCAAGATTTCTTCACGAAAACACGTTTTCCTATAATGTTACGTCGAACTCTTATAGGGGAAGCGCAGGTTTCATGAAATAAACTCAGAATGTCAAGTTATAATGAAATCTTCATTTTGTGTTAGTTTGTCATGATTTCTTCACGAAAACACGTTTTCCTATAATGGTAGGTCGAACTCTTGTAGGGGAAGCGCAGGTTTCATGAAAACAACTCAGAATGTCAAGTTATAATGAAATCTTCATTTTGTGTTAGTTTGTCATGATTTCTTCACGAAAACACGTTTTCCTATAATGGTAGGTCGAACTCTTGTAGGGGAAGCGCAGGTTTCATGATAACAACTCAGAATGTCAAGTTATAACGAAATCTTCATTTTGTGTTAGTTTGTCATGATTTCTTCACGAAAACACGTTTTCCTATAATGGTAGGTTGAACTCTTGTAGGGGAAGCGCAGGTTTCATGAAAACAACTCAGAATGTCAAGTTATAATGAAATCTTCATTTTGTGTTAGTTTGTCATGATTTCTTCACGAAAACACGTTTTCCTATAATGGTAGGTTGAACTCTTGTAGGGGAAGCGCAGGTTTCATGAAAACAACTCAGAATGTCAAGTTATAATGAAATCTTCATTTTGTGTTAGTTTGTCATGATTTCTTCACGAAAACACGTTTTCCTATAATGGTAAGTTGAACTCTTGTAGGGGAAGCGCAGGTTTCATGAAAACAACTCAGAATGTCAAGTTATAATAAAATCTTCATTTTGTGTTAGTTTGTCAAGATTTCTTCACGAAAACACGTTTTCCTATAATGTTACGTCGAACTCTTATAGGGGAAGCGCAGGTTTCATGAAATAAACTCAGAATGTCAAGTTATAATGAAATCTTCATTTTGTGTTAGTTTGTCATGATTTCTTCACGAAAACACGTTTTCCTATAATGGTAGGTCGAACTCTTGTAGGGGAAGCGCAGGTTTCATGAAAACAACTCAGAATGTCAAGTTATAATGAAATCTTCATTTTGTGTTAGTTTGTCATGATTTCTTCACGAAAACACGTTTTCCTATAATGGTAGGTCGAACTCTTGTAGGGGAAGCGCAGGTTTCATGAAAACAACTCAGAATGTCAAGTTATAATGAAATCTTCATTTTGTGTTAGTTTGTCATGATTTCTTCACGAAAACACGTTTTCCTATAATGGTAGGTTGAACTCTTGTAGGGGAAGCGCAGGTTTCATAAAAACAACTCAGAATGTCAAGTTATAATGAAATCTTCATTTTGTGTTAGTTTGTCATGATTTCTTCACGAAAACACGTTTTCCTATAATGGTAGGTCGAACTCTTGTAGGGGAAGCGCAGGTTTCATGAAAACAACTCAGAATGTCAAGTTATAATGAAATCTTCATTTTGTGTTAGTTTGTCATGATTTCTTCACGAAAACACGTTTTCCTATAATGGTAGGTCGAACTCTTGTAGGGGAAGCGCAGGTTTCATAAAAACAACTCAGAATGTCAAGTTATAATGAAATCTTCATTTTGTGTTAGTTTGTCATGATTTCTTCACGAAAACACGTTTTCCTATAATGGTAGGTCGAACTCTTGTAGGGGAAGCACAGGTTTCATAAAAACAACTCAGAATGTCAAGTTATAATGAAATCTTCATTTTGTGTTAGTTTGTCATGATTTATTCACGAAAACACGTTTTCCAATAATGGTAGGTCGAACTCTTGTAGGGGAAGCGCAGGTTTCATGAAAACAACTCAGAATGTCAAGTTATAATGAAATCTTCATTTTGTGTTAGTTTGTCATGATTTCTTCACGAAAACACGTTTTCCTATAATGGTAGGTTGAACTCTTATAGGGGAAGCGCAGGTTTCATGAAAACAACTCAGAATGTCAAGTTATAATGAAATCTTCATTTTGTGTTAGTTTGTCATGATTTCTTCACGAAAACACGTTTTCCTATAATGGTAGGTTGAACTCTTGTAGGGGAAGCGCAGGTTTCATGAAAACAACTCAGAATGTCAAGTTATAATGAAATCTTCATTTTGTGTTAGTTTGTCATGATTTCTTCACGAAAACACGTTTTCCTATAATGGTAGGTTGAACTCTTGTAGGGGAAGCGCAGGTTTCATAAAAACAACTCAGAATGTCAAGTTATAATGAAATCTTCATTTTGTGTTAGTTTGTCATGATTTCTTCACGAAAACACGTTTTCCTATAATGGTAGGTTGAACTCTTGTAGGGGAAGCGCAGGTTTCATGAAAACAACTCAGAATGTCAAGTTATAATAAAATCTTCATTTTGTGTTAGTTTGTCAAGATTTCTTCACGAAAACACGTTTTCCTATAATGTTACGTCGAACTCTTATAGGGGAAGCGCAGGTTTCATGAAATAAACTCAGAATGTCAAGTTATAATGAAATCTTCATTTTGTGTTAGTTTGTCATGATTTCTTCACAAAAACACGTTTTCCTATAATGGTAGGTCGAACTCTTGTAGGGGAAGCGCAGGTTTCATGAAAACAACTCAGAATGTCAAGTTATAATGAAATCTTCATTTTGTGTTAGTTTGTCATGATTTCTTCACGAAAACACGTTTTCCTATAATGGTAGGTCGAACTCTTGTAGGGGAAGCGCAGGTTTCATGAAAACAACTCAGAATGTCAAGTTATAATGAAATCTTCATTTTGTGTTAGTTTGTCATGATTTCTTCACGAAAACACGTTTTCCTATAATGGTAGGTCGAACTCTTGTAGGGGAAGCGCAGGTTTCATGAAAACAACTCAGAATGTCAAGTTATAATGAAATCTTCATTTTGTGTTAGTTTGTCATGATTTCTTCACGAAAACACGTTTTCCTATAATGGTAGGTCGAACTCTTGTAGGGGAAGCGCAGGTTTCATGAAAACAACTCAGAATGTCAAGTTATAATGAAATCTTCATTTTGTGTTAGTTTGTCATGATTTCTTCACGAAAACACGTTTTCCTATAATGGTAGGTTGAACTCTTATAGGGGAAGCGCAGGTTTCATGAAAACAACTCAGAATGTCAAGTTATAATGAAATCTTCATTTTGTGTTAGTTTGTCATGATTTCTTCACGAAAACACGTTTTCCTATAATGGTAGGTTGAACTCTTATAGGGGAAGCGCAGGTTTCATGAAAACAACTCAGAATGTCAAGTTATAATGAAATCTTCATTTTGTGTTAGTTTGTCATGATTTCTTCACGAAAACACGTTTTCCTATAATGGTAGGTCGAACTCTTGTAGGGGAAGCGCAGGTTTCATAAAAACAACTCAGAATGTCAAGTTATAATGAAATCTTCATTTTGTGTTAGTTTGTCATGATTTCTTCACGAAAACACGTTTTCCTATAATGGTAGGTTGAACTCTTGTAGGGGAAGCGCAGGTTTCATGAAAACAACTCAGAATGTCAAGTTATAATGAAATCTTCATTTTGTGTTAGTTTGTCATGATTTCTTCACGAAAACACGTTTTCCTATAATGGTAGGTTGAACTATTATAGGGGAAGCGCAGGTTTCATGAAAACAACTCAGAATGTCAAGTTATAATGAAATCTTCATTTTGTGTTAGTTTGTCATGATTTCTTCACGAAAACACGTTTTCCTATAATGGTAGGTTGAACTCTTAT
The DNA here is from genome assembly GCF_048594095.1 of Paramormyrops kingsleyae. Taxonomy (NCBI): domain Eukaryota; kingdom Metazoa; phylum Chordata; class Actinopteri; order Osteoglossiformes; family Mormyridae; genus Paramormyrops; species Paramormyrops kingsleyae. Next base: position 66,727 of record NW_027326060.1, read on the forward strand.
AGGGGAAGCGCAGGTTTCATGAAAACAACTCAGAATGTCAAGTTATAATGAAATCTTCATTTTGTGTTAGTTTGTCATGATTTCTTCACGAAAACACGTTTTCCTATAATGGTAGGTTGAACTCTTGTAGGGGAAGCGCAGGTTTCATGAAAACAACTCAGAATGTCAAGTTATAATGAAATCTTCATTTTGTGTTAGTTTGTCATGATTTCTTCACGAAAACACGTTTTCCTATAATGGTAGGTTGAACTCTTGTAGGGGAAGCGCAGGTTTCATGAAAACAACTCAGAATGTCAAGTTATAATGAAATCTTCATTTTGTGTTAGTTTGTCATGATTTCTTCACGAAAACACGTTTTCCTATAATGGTAGGTTGAACTCTTATAGGGGAAGCGCAGGTTTCATGAAAACAACTCAGAATGTCAAGTTATAATGAAATCTTCATTTTGTGTTAGTTTGTCATGATTTCTTCACGAAAACACGTTTTCCTATAATGGTAGGTCGAACTCCTGTAGGGGAAGCGCAGGTTTCATAAAAACAACTCAGAATGTCAAGTTATAATGAAATCTTCATTTTGTGTTAGTTTGTCATGATTTCTTCACGAAAACACGTTTTCCTATAATGGTAGGTTGAACTCTTGTACGGGAAGCGCAGGTTTCATGAAAACAACTCAGAATGTCAAGTTATAATAAAATCTTCATTTTGTGTTAGTTTGTCATGATTTCTTCACGAAAACACGTTTTCCGATAATGGTAGGTCGAACTCCTGTAGGGGAAGCGCAGGTTTCATGAAAACAACTCAGAATGTCAAGTTATAATAAAATCTTCATTTTGTGTTAGTTTGTCATGATTTCTTCACGAAAACACGTTTTCCGATAATGGTAGGTCGAACTCCTGTAGGGGAAGCGCAGGTTTCATAAAAACAACTCAGAATGTCAAGTTATAATGAAATCTTCATTTTGTGTTAGTTTGTCATGATTTCTTCACGAAAACACGTTTTCCTATAATGGTAGGTTGAACTCTTGTACGGGAAGCGCAGGTTTCATGAAAACAACTCAGAATGTCAAGTTATAATAAAATCTTCATTTTGTGTTAGTTTGTCATGATTTCTTCACGAAAACACGTTTTCCGATAATGGTAGGTCGAACTCCTGTAGGGGAAGCGCAGGTTTCATAAAAACAACTCAGAATGTCAAGTTATAATGAAATCTTCATTTTGTGTTAGTTTGTCATGATTTCTTCACGAAAACACGTTTTCCTATAATGGTAGGTCGAACTCTTGTAGGGGAAGCGCAGGTTTCATGAAAACAACTCAGAATGTCAAGTTATAATGAAATCTTCATTTTGTGTTAGTTTGTCATGATTTCTTCACGAAAACACGTTTTCCTATAATGGTAGGTCGAACTCTAGTAGGGGAAGCGCAGGTTTCATGAAATGAACTCAGAATGTCAAGTTATAATGAAATCTTCATTTTGTGTTAGTTTGTCATGATTTCTTCACTAAAACACATTTTCCTATAATGTTACGTCGAACTCTTATAGGGGAAGCGCAGGTTTCATGAAATGAACTCAGAATGTCAAGTTATAATGAAATCTTCATTTTGTGTTAGTTTGTCATGATTTCTTCACGAAAACACGTTTTCCTATAATGTTACGTCGAACTCTTATAGGGGAAGCGCAGGTTTCATGAAATAAACTCAGAATGTCAAGTTATAATGAAATCTTCATTTTGTGTTAGTTTGTCATGATTTCTTCACGAAAACACGTTTTCCTATAATGTTACGTCGAACTCTTATAGGGGAAGCGCAGGTTTCATGAAATAAACTCAGAATGTCAAGTTATAATGAAATCTTCATTTTGTGTTAGTTTGTCATGATTTCTTCACGAAAACACGTTTTCCTATAATGGTAGGTCGAACTCTTGTAGGGGAAGCGCAGGTTTCATGAAAACAACTCAGAATGTCAAGTTATAATGAAATCTTCATTTTGTGTTAGTTTGTCATGATTTCTTCACGAAAACACGTTTTCCTATAATGGTAGGTCGAACTCTTGTAGGGGAAGCGCAGGTTTCATGAAAACAACTCAGAATGTCAAGTTATAATGAAATCTTCATTTTGTGTTAGTTTGTCATGATTTCTTCACGAAAACACGTTTTCCTGTAATGGTAGGTCGAACTCTTGTAGGGGAAGCGCAGGTTTCATGAAAACAACTCAGAATGTCAAGTTATAATGAAATCTTCATTTTGTGTTAGTTTGTCATGATTTCTTCACGAAAACACGTTTTCCTATAATGGTAGGTTGAACTCTTGTAGGGGAAGCGCAGGTTTCATGAAAACAACTCAGAATGTCAAGTTATAATGAAATCTTCATTTTGTGTTAGTTTGTCATGATTTCTTCACGAAAACACGTTTTCCTATAATGGTAGGTTGAACTCTTATAGGGGAAGCGCAGGTTTCATGAAAACAACTCAGAATGTCAAGTTATAATGAAATCTTCATTTTGTGTTAGTTTGTCATGATTTCTTCACGAAAACACGTTTTCCTATAATGGTAGGTTGAACTCTTGTAGGGGAAGCGCAGGTTTCATGAAAACAACTCAGAATGTCAAGTTATAATGAAATCTTCATTTTGTGTTAGTTTGTCATGATTTCTTCACGAAAACACGTTTTCCTATAATGGTAGGTTGAACTCTTGTAGGGGAAGCGCAGGTTTCATGAAAACAACTCAGAATGTCAAGTTATAATGAAATCTTCATTTTGTGTTAGTTTGTCATGATTTCTTCACGAAAACACGTTTTCCTATAATGGTAAGTTGAACTCTTGTAGGGGAAGCGCAGGTTTCATGAAAACAACTCAGAATGTCAAGTTATAATAAAATCTTCATTTTGTGTTAGTTTGTCAAGATTTCTTCACGAAAACACGTTTTCCTATAATGTTACGTCGAACTCTTATAGGGGAAGCGCAGGTTTCATGAAATAAACTCAGAATGTCAAGTTATAATGAAATCTTCATTTTGTGTTAGTTTGTCATGATTTCTTCACGAAAACACGTTTTCCTATAATGGTAGGTCGAACTCTTGTAGGGGAAGCGCAGGTTTCATAAAAACAACTCAGAATGTCAAGTTATAATGAAATCTTCATTTTGTGTTAGTTTGTCATGATTTCTTCACGAAAACACGTTTTCCTATAATGGTAGGTCGAACTCTTGTAGGGGAAGCGCAGGTTTCATGAAAACAACTCAGAATGTCAAGTTATAATGAAATCTTCATTTTGTGTTAGTTTGTCATGATTTCTTCACGAAAACACGTTTTCCTATAATGGTAGGTCGAACTCTTGTAGGGGAAGCGCAGGTTTCATAAAAACAACTCAGAATGTCAAGTTATAATGAAATCTTCATTTTGTGTTAGTTTGTCATGATTTCTTCACGAAAACACGTTTTCCTATAATGGTAGGTCGAACTCTTGTAGGGGAAGCACAGGTTTCATAAAAACAACTCAGAATGTCAAGTTATAATGAAATCTTCATTTTGTGTTAGTTTGTCATGATTTCTTCACGAAAACACGTTTTCCTATAATGGTAGGTCGAACTCTTATAGGGGAAGCGCAGGTTTCATGAAAACAACTCAGAATGTCAAGTTATAATGAAATCTTCATTTTGTGTTAGTTTGTCATGATTTCTTCACGAAAACACGTTTTCCTATAATGGTAGGTCGAACTCTTATAGGGGAAGCGCAGGTTTCATGAAAACAACTCAGAATGTCAAGTTATAATGAAATCTTCATTTTGTGTTAGTTTGTCATGATTTCTTCACGAAAACACGTTTTCCTATAATGGTAGGTTGAACTCTTGTAGGGGAAGCGCAGGTTTCATAAAAACAACTCAGAATGTCAAGTTATAATGAAATCTTCATTTTGTGTTAGTTTGTCATGATTTCTTCACGAAAACACGTTTTCCTATAATGGTAGGTTGAACTCTTGTAGGGGAAGCGCAGGTTTCATGAAAACAACTCAGAATGTCAAGTTATAATAAAATCTTCATTTTGTGTTAGTTTGTCATGATTTCTTCACGAAAACACGTTTTCCTATAATGTTACGTCGAACTCTTATAGGGGAAGCGCAGGTTTCATGAAATAAACTCAGAATGTCAAGTTATAATGAAATCTTCATTTTGTGTTAGTTTGTCATGATTTCTTCACGAAAACACGTTTTCCTATAATGGTAGGTCGAACTCTTGTAGGGGAAGCGCAGGTTTCATGAAAACAACTCAGAATGTCAAGTTATAATGAAATCTTCATTTTGTGTTAGTTTGTCATGATTTCTTCACGAAAACACGTTTTCCTATAATGGTAGGTCGAACTCTTGTAGGGGAAGCGCAGGTTTCATGAAAACAACTCAGAATGTCAAGTTATAATGAAATCTTCATTTTGTGTTAGTTTGTCATGATTTCTTCACGAAAACACGTTTTCCTATAATGGTAGGTCGAACTCTTGTAGGGGAAGCGCAGGTTTCATGAAAACAACTCAGAATGTCAAGTTATAATGAAATCTTCATTTTGTGTTAGTTTGTCATGATTTCTTCACGAAAACACGTTTTCCTATAATGGTAGGTCGAACTCTTGTAGGGGAAGCGCAGGTTTCATGAAAACAACTCAGAATGTCAAGTTATAATGAAATCTTCATTTTGTGTTAGTTTGTCATGATTTCTTCACGAAAACACGTTTTCCTATAATGGTAGGTTGAACTCTTATAGGGGAAGCGCAGGTTTCATGAAAACAACTCAGAATGTCAAGTTATAATGAAATCTTCATTTTGTGTTAGTTTGTCATGATTTCTTCACGAAAACACGTTTTCCTATAATGGTAGGTTGAACTCTTATAGGGGAAGCGCAGGTTTCATGAAAACAACTCAGAATGTCAAGTTATAATGAAATCTTCATTTTGTGTTAGTTTGTCATGATTTCTTCACGAAAACACGTTTTCCTATAATGGTAGGTTGAACTCTTATAGGGGAAGCGCAGGTTTCATGAAAACAACTCAGAATGTCAAGTTATAATGAAATCTTCATTTTGTGTTAGTTTGTCATGATTTCTTCACGAAAACACGTTTTCCTATAATGGTAGGTTGAACTCTTGTAGGGGAAGCGCAGGTTTCATGAAAACAACTCAGAATGTCAAGTTATAATGAAATCTTCATTTTGTGTTAGTTTGTCATGATTTCTTCACGAAAACACGTTTTCCTATAATGGTAGGTTGAACTCTTGTAGGGGAAGCGCAGGTTTCATGAAAACAACTCAGAATGTCAAGTTATAATGAAATCTTCATTTTGTGTTAGTTTGTCATGATTTCTTCACGAAAACACGTTTTCCTATAATGGTAGGTCGAACTCTTATAGGGGAAGCGCAGGTTTCATGAAAACAACTCAGAATGTCAAGTTATAATGAAATCTTCATTTTGTGTTAGTTTGTCATGATTTCTTCACGAAAACACGTTTTCCTATAATGGTAGGTCGAACTCCTGTAGGGGAAGCGCAGGTTTCATAAAAACAACTCAGAATGTCAAGTTATAATGAAATCTTCATTTTGTGTTAGTTTGTCATGATTTCTTCACGAAAACACGTTTTCCTATAATGGTAGGTTGAACTCTTGTAGGGGAAGCGCAGGTTTCATGAAAACAACTCAGAATGTCAAGTTATAATGAAATCTTCATTTTGTGTTAGTTTGTCATGATTTCTTCACGAAAACACGTTTTCCTATAATGGTAGGTTGAACTATTATAGGGGAAGCGCAGGTTTCATGAAAACAACTCAGAATGTCAAGTTATAATGAAATCTTCATTTTGTGTTAGTTTGTCATGATTTCTTCACGAAAACACGTTTTCCTATAATGGTAGGTTGAACTCTTATAGGGGAAGCGCAGGTTTCATGAAAACAACTCAGAATGTCAAGTTATAATGAAATCTTCATTTTGTGTTAGTTTGTCATGATTTCTTCACGAAAACACGTTTTCCTATAATGGTAGGTTGAACTCTTGTAGGGGAAGCGCAGGTTTCATGAAAACAACTCAGAATGTCAAGTTATAATGAAATCTTCATTTTGTGTTAGTTTGTCATGATTTCTTCACGAAAACACGTTTTCCTATAATGGTAGGTCGAACTCCTGTAGGGGAAGCGCAGGTTTCATAAAAACAACTCAGAATGTCAAGTTATAATGAAATCTTCATTTTGTGTTAGTTTGTCATGATTTCTTCACGAAAACACGTTTTCCTATAATGGTAGGTTGAACTCTTGTACGGGAAGCGCAGGTTTCATGAAAACAACTCAGAATGTCAAGTTATAATAAAATCTTCATTTTGTGTTAGTTTGTCATGATTTCTTCACGAAAACACGTTTTCCGATAATGGTAGGTCGAACTCCTGTAGGGGAAGCGCAGGTTTCATAAAAACAACTCAGAATGTCAAGTTATAATGAAATCTTCATTTTGTGTTAGTTTGTCATGATTTCTTCACGAAAACACGTTTTCCTATAATGGTAGGTTGAACTCTTGTACGGGAAGCGCAGGTTTCATGAAAACAACTCAGAATGTCAAGTTATAATAAAATCTTCATTTTGTGTTAGTTTGTCATGATTTCTTCACGAAAACACGTTTTCCGATAATGGTAGGTCGAACTCCTGTAGGGGAAGCGCAGGTTTCATAAAAACAACTCAGAATGTCAAGTTATAATGAAATCTTCATTTTGTGTTAGTTTGTCATGATTTCTTCACGAAAACACGTTTTCCTATAATGGTAGGTTGAACTCTTGTAGGGGAAGCGCAGGTTTCATGAAAACAACTCAGAATGTCAAGTTATAATGAAATCTTCATTTTGTGTTAGTTTGTCATGATTTCTTCACGAAAACACGTTTTCCTATAATGGTAGGTTGAACTATTATAGGGGAAGCGCAGGTTTCATGAAAACAACTCAGAATGTCAAGTTATAATGAAATCTTCATTTTGTGTTAGTTTGTCATGATTTCTTCACGAAAACACGTTTTCCTATAATGGTAGGTTGAACTCTTATAGGGGAAGCGCAGGTTTCATGAAAACAACTCAGAATGTCAAGTTATAATGAAATCTTCATTTTGTGTTAGTTTGTCATGATTTCTTCACGAAAACACGTTTTCCTATAATGGTAGGTTGAACTCTTGTAGGGGAAGCGCAGGTTTCATGAAAACAACTCAGAATGTCAAGTTATAATGAAATCTTCATTTTGTGTTAGTTTGTCATGATTTCTTCACGAAAACACGTTTTCCTATAATGGTAGGTTGAACTCTTGTAGGGGAAGCGCAGGTTTCATGAAAACAACTCAGAATGTCAAGTTATAATGAAATCTTCATTTTGTGTTAGTTTGTCATGATTTCTTCACGAAAACACGTTTTCCTATAATGGTAGGTTGAACTCTTATAGGGGAAGCGCAGGTTTCATGAAAACAACTCAGAATGTCAAGTTATAATGAAATCTTCATTTTGTGTTAGTTTGTCATGATTTCTTCACGAAAACACGTTTTCCTATAATGGTAGGTCGAACTCCTGTAGGGGAAGCGCAGGTTTCATAAAAACAACTCAGAATGTCAAGTTATAATGAAATCTTCATTTTGTGTTAGTTTGTCATGATTTCTTCACGAAAACACATTTTCCTATAATGGTAGGTTGAACTCTTGTACGGGAAGCGCAGGTTTCATGAAAACAACTCAGAATGTCAAGTTATAATAAAATCTTCATTTTGTGTTAGTTTGTCATGATTTCTTCACGAAAACACGTTTTCCGATAATGGTAGGTCGAACTCCTGTAGGGGAAGCGCAGGTTTCATAAAAACAACTCAGAATGTCAAGTTATAATGAAATCTTCATTTTGTGTTAGTTTGTCATGATTTCTTCACGAAAACACGTTTTCCTATAATGGTAGGTTGAACTCTTGTACGGGAAGCGCAGGTTTCATGAAAACAACTCAGAATGTCAAGTTATAATAAAATCTTCATTTTGTGTTAGTTTGTCATGATTTCTTCACGAAAACACGTTTTCCGATAATGGTAGGTCGAACTCCTGTAGGGGAAGCGCAGGTTTCATAAAAACAACTCAGAATGTCAAGTTATAATGAAATCTTCATTTTGTGTTAGTTTGTCATGATTTCTTCACGAAAACACGTTTTCCTATAATGGTAGGTCGAACTCTTGTAGGGGAAGCGCAGGTTTCATGAAAACAACTCAGAATGTCAAGTTATAATGAAATCTTCATTTTGTGTTAGTTTGTCATGATTTCTTCACGAAAACACGTTTTCCTATAATGGTAGGTCGAACTCTAGTAGGGGAAGCGCAGGTTTCATGAAATGAACTCAGAATGTCAAGTTATAATGAAATCTTCATTTTGTGTTAGTTTGTCATGATTTCTTCACTAAAACACATTTTCCTATAATGTTATGTCGAACTCTTATAGGAGAAGCGCAGGTTTCATGAAATGAACTCAGAATGTCAAGTTATAATGAAATCTTCATTTTGTGTTAGTTTGTCATGATTTCTTCACGAAAACACGTTTTCCTATAATGTTACGTCGAACTCTTATAGGGGAAGCGCAGGTTTCATGAAATGAACTCAGAATGTCAAGTTATAATGAAATCTTCATTTTGTGTTAGTTTGTCATGATTTCTTCACGAAAACACGTTTTCCTATAATGGTAGGTCGAACTCTTGTAGGGGAAGCGCAGGTTTCATGAAAACAACTCAGAATGTCAAGTTATAATGAAATCTTCATTTTGTGTTAGTTTGTCATGATTTCTTCACGAAAACACGTTTTCCTATAATGGTAGGTCGAACTCTTGTAGGGGAAGCGCAGGTTTCATGAAAACAACTCAGAATGTCAAGTTATAATGAAATCTTCATTTTGTGTTAGCTTGTCATGATTTCTTCACGAAAACACGTTTTCCTATAATGGTAGGTCGAACTCTTGTAGGGGAAGCGCAGGTTTCATGAAAACAACTCAGAATGTCAAGTTATAATGAAATCTTCATTTTGTGTTAGTTTGTCATGATTTCTTCACGAAAACACGTTTTCCTATAATGGTAGGTTGAACTCTTGTACGGGAAGCGCAGGTTTCATGAAAACAACTCAGAATGTCAAGTTATAATAAAATCTTCATTTTGTGTTAGTTTGTCATGATTTCTTCACGAAAACACGTTTTCCGATAATGGTAGGTCGAACTCCTGTAGGGGAAGCGCAGGTTTCATAAAAACAACTCAGAATGTCAAGTTATAATGAAATCTTCATTTTGTGTTAGTTTGTCATGATTTCTTCACGAAAACACGTTTTCCTATAATGGTAGGTTGAACTCTTGTACGGGAAGCGCAGGTTTCATGAAAACAACTCAGAATGTCAAGTTATAATAAAATCTTCATTTTGTGTTAGTTTGTCATGATTTCTTCACGAAAACACGTTTTCCGATAATGGTAGGTCGAACTCCTGTAGGGGAAGCGCAGGTTTCATAAAAACAACTCAGAATGTCAAGTTATAATGAAATCTTCATTTTGTGTTAGTTTGTCATGATTTCTTCACGAAAACACGTTTTCCTATAATGGTAGGTTGAACTCTTGTAGGGGAAGCGCAGGTTTCATGAAAACAACTCAGAATGTCAAGTTATAATGAAATCTTCATTTTGTGTTAGTTTGTCATGATTTCTTCACGAAAACACGTTTTCCTATAATGGTAGGTTGAACTATTATAGGGGAAGCGCAGGTTTCATGAAAACAACTCAGAATGTCAAGTTATAATGAAATCTTCATTTTGTGTTAGTTTGTCATGATTTCTTCACGAAAACACGTTTTCCTATAATGGTAGGTTGAACTCTTATAGGGGAAGCGCAGGTTTCATGAAAACAACTCAGAATGTCAAGTTATAATGAAATCTTCATTTTGTGTTAGTTTGTCATGATTTCTTCACGAAAACACGTTTTCCTATAATGGTAGGTTGAACTCTTGTAGGGGAAGCGCAGGTTTCATGAAAACAACTCAGAATGTCAAGTTATAATGAAATCTTCATTTTGTGTTAGTTTGTCATGATTTCTTCACGAAAACACGTTTTCCTATAATGGTAGGTTGAACTCTTGTAGGGGAAGCGCAGGTTTCATGAAAACAACTCAGAATGTCAAGTTATAATGAAATCTTCATTTTGTGTTAGTTTGTCATGATTTCTTCACGAAAACACGTTTTCCTATAATGGTAGGTTGAACTCTTATAGGGGAAGCGCAGGTTTCATGAAAACAACTCAGAATGTCAAGTTATAATGAAATCTTCATTTTGTGTTAGTTTGTCATGATTTCTTCACGAAAACACGTTTTCCTATAATGGTAGGTCGAACTCCTGTAGGGGAAGCGCAGGTTTCATAAAAACAACTCAGAATGTCAAGTTATAATGAAATCTTCATTTTGTGTTAGTTTGTCATGATTTCTTCACGAAAACACGTTTTCCTATAATGGTAGGTTGAACTCTTGTACGGGAAGCGCAGGTTTCATGAAAACAACTCAGAATGTCAAGTTATAATAAAATCTTCATTTTGTGTTAGTTTGTCATGATTTCTTCACGAAAACACGTTTTCCGATAATGGTAGGTCGAACTCCTGTAGGGGAAGCGCAGGTTTCATAAAAACAACTCAGAATGTCAAGTTATAATGAAATCTTCATTTTGTGTTAGTTTGTCATGATTTCTTCACGAAAACACGTTTTCCTATAATGGTAGGTTGAACTCTTGTACGGGAAGCGCAGGTTTCATGAAAACAACTCAGAATGTCAAGTTATAATAAAATCTTCATTTTGTGTTAGTTTGTCATGATTTCTTCACGAAAACACGTTTTCCGATAATGGTAGGTCGAACTCCTGTAGGGGAAGCGCAGGTTTCATAAAAACAACTCAGAATGTCAAGTTATAATGAAATCTTCATTTTGTGTTAGTTTGTCATGATTTCTTCACGAAAACACGTTTTCCTATAATGGTAGGTCGAACTCTTGTAGGGGAAGCGCAGGTTTCATGAAAACAACTCAGAATGTCAAGTTATAATGAAATCTTCATTTTGTGTTAGTTTGTCATGATTTCTTCACGAAAACACGTTTTCCTATAATGGTAGGTCGAACTCTAGTAGGGGAAGCGCAGGTTTCATGAAATGAACTCAGAATGTCAAGTTATAATGAAATCTTCATTTTGTGTTAGTTTGTCATGATTTCTTCACTAAAACACATTTTCCTATAATGTTACGTCGAACTCTTATAGGGGAAGCGCAGGTTTCATGAAATGAACTCAGAATGTCAAGTTATAATGAAATCTTCATTTTGTGTTAGTTTGTCATGATTTCTTCACGAAAACACGTTTTCCTATAATGTTACGTCGAACTCTTATAGGGGAAGCGCAGGTTTCATGAAATGAACTCAGAATGTCAAGTTATAATGAAATCTTCATTTTGTGTTAGTTTGTCATGATTTCTTCACGAAAACACGTTTTCCTATAATGGTAGGTCGAACTCTTGTAGGGGAAGCGCAGGTTTCATGAAAACAACTCAGAATGTCAAGTTATAATGAAATCTTCATTTTGTGTTAGTTTGTCATGATTTCTTCACGAAAACACGTTTTCCTATAATGGTAGGTCGAACTCTTGTAGGGGAAGCGCAGGTTTCATGAAAACAACTCAGAATGTCAAGTTATAATGAAATCTTCATTTTGTGTTAGTTTGTCATGATTTCTTCACGAAAACACGTTTTCCTATAATGGTAGGTCGAACTCTTGTAGGGGAAGCGCAGGTTTCATGAAAACAACTCAGAATGTCAAGTTATAATGAAATCTTCATTTTGTGTTAGTTTGTCATGATTTCTTCACGAAAACACGTTTTCCTATAATGGTAGGTTGAACTCTTATAGGGGAAGCGCAGGTTTCATGAAAACAACTCAATGTCAAGTTATAATGAAATCTTCATTTTGTGTTAGTTTGTCATGATTTCTTCACGAAAACACGTTTTCCTATAATGGTAGGTTGAACTCTTGTAGGGGAAGCGCAGGTTTCATGAAAACAACTCAGAATGTCAAGTTATAATGAAATCTTCATTTTGTGTTAGTTTGTCATGATTTCTTCACGAAAACACGTTTTCCTATAATGGTAGGTCGAACTCTTATAGGGGAAGCGCAGGTTTCATGAAAACAACTCAGAATGTCAAGTTATAATGAAATCTTCATTTTGTGTTAGTTTGTCATGATTTCTTCACGAAAACACGTTTTCCTATAATGGTAGGTTGAACTATAATAGGGGAAGCGCAGGTTTCATGAAATGAACTCAGAATGTCAAGTTATAATGAAATCTTCATTTTGTGTTAGTTTGTCATGATTTCTTCACTAAAACACATTTTCCTATAATGTTACGTCGAACTCTTATAGGGGAAGCGCAGGTTTCATGAAATGAACTCAGAATGTCAAGTTATAATGAAATCTTCATTTTGTGTTAGTTTGTCATGATTTCTTCACGAAAACACGTTTTCCTATAATGTTACGTCGAACTCTTATAGGGGAAGCGCAGGTTTCATGAAATGAACTCAGAATGTCAAGTTATAATGAAATCTTCATTTTGTGTTAGTTTGTCATGATTTCTTCACGAAAACACGTTTTCCTATAATGTTACGTCGAACTCTTATAGGGGAAGCGCAGGTTTCATGAAATAAACTCAGAATGTCAAGTTATAATGAAATCTTCATTTTGTGTTAGTTTGTCATGATTTCTTCACGAAAACACGTTTTCCTATAATGTTACGTCGAACTCTTATAGGGGAAGCGCAGGTTTCATGAAATAAACTCAGAATGTCAAGTTATAATGAAATCTTCATTTTGTGTTAGTTTGTCATGATTTCTTCACGAAAACACGTTTTCCTATAATGGTAGGTCGAACTCTTGTAGGGGAAGCGCAGGTTTCATGAAAACAACTCAGAATGTCAAGTTATAATGAAATCTTCATTTTGTGTTAGTTTGTCATGATTTCTTCACGAAAACACGTTTTCCTATAATGGTAGGTCGAACTCTTGTAGGGGAAGCGCAGGTTTCATGAAAACAACTCAGAATGTCAGGTTATAATGAAATCTTCATTTTGTGTTAGTTTGTCATGATTTCTTCACGAAAACACGTTTTCCTATAATGGTAGGTCGAACTCTTGAAGGGGAATCGCAGGTTTCATGAAAACAACTCAGAATGTCAAGTTATAATGAAATCTTCATTTTGTGTTAGTTTGTCATGATTTCTTCACGAAAACACGTTTTCCTATAATGGTAGGTTGAACTCTTGTAGGGGAAGCGCAGGTTTCATGAAAACCACTCAGAATGTCAAGTTATAATGAAATCTTCATTTTGTGTTAGTTTGTCATGATTTCTTCACGAAAACACGTTTTCCTATAATGTTAGGTCGAACTCTTGTAGGGGAAGTGCAGGTTTCATGAAAACAACTCAGAATGTCAAGTTATAATGAAATCTTCATTTTGTGTTCATTTTGTGTTAGTTTGTCATGATTTCTTCACGAAAACACGTTTTCCTATAATGGTAGGTCGAACTCTTGTAGGGGAAGCGCAGGTTTCATGAAAACAACTCAGAATGTCAAGTTATAATGAAATCTTCATTTTGTGTTAGTTTGTCATGATTTCTTCACGAAAACACGTTTTCCTATAATGGTAGGTCGAACTCTTGTAGGGGAAGCGCAGGTTTCATGAAAACAACTCAGAATGTCAAGTTATAATGAAATCTTCATTTTGTGTTAGTTTGTCATGATTTCTTCACGAAAACACGTTTTCCTATAATGGTAGGTCGAACTCTTGTAGGGGAAGCGCAGGTTTCATGAAAACAACTCAGAATGTCAAGTTATAATGAAATCTTCATTTTGTGTTAGTTTGTCATGATTTCTTCACGAAAACACGTTTTCCTATAATGGTAGGTCGAACTCTTGTAGGGGAAGCGCAGGTTTCATAAAAACAACTCAGAATGTCAAGTTATAATGAAATCTTCATTTTGTGTTAGTTTGTCATGATTTCTTCACGAAAACACGTTTTCCTATAATGGTAGGTCGAACTCTTGTAGGGGAAGCGCAGGTTTCATAAAAACAACTCAGAATGTCAAGTTATAATGAAATCTTCATTTTGTGTTAGTTTGTCATGATTTCTTCACGAAAACACGTTTTCCTATAATGGTAGGTCGAACTCTTGTAGGGGAAGCGCAGGTTTCATGAAAACAACTCAGAATGTCAAGTTATAATGAAATCTTCATTTTGTGTTAGTTTGTCATGATTTCTTCACGAAAACACGTTTTCCTATAATGGTAGGTTGAACTCTTATAGGGGAAGCGCAGGTTTCATGAAAACAACTCAGAATGTCAAGTTATAATGAAATCTTCATTTTGTGTTAGTTTGTCATGATTTCTTCACGAAAACACGTTTTCCTATAATGGTAGGTTGAACTCTTGTAGGGGAAGCGCAGGTTTCATGAAAACAACTCAGAATGTCAAGTTATAATGAAATCTTCATTTTGTGTTAGTTTGTCATGATTTCTTCACGAAAACACGTTTTCCTATAATGGTAGGTTGAACTCTTGTAGGGGAAGCGCAGGTTTCATGAAAACAACTCAGAATGTCAAGTTATAATGAAATCTTCATTTTGTGTTAGTTTGTCATGATTTCTTCACGAAAACACGTTTTCCTATAATGGTAGGTCGAACTCTTGTAGGGGAAGCGCAGGTTTCATGAAAACAACTCAGAATGTCAAGTTATAATGAAATCTTCATTTTGTGTTAGTTTGTCATGATTTCTTCACGAAAACACGTTTTCCTATAATGGTAGGTCGAACTCTTATAGGGGAAGCGCAGGTTTCATGAAAACAACTCAGAATGTCAAGTTATAATGAAATCTTCATTTTGTGTTAGTTTGTCATGATTTCTTCACGAAAACACGTTTTCCTATAATGGTAGGTCGAACTCTTGTAGGGGAAGCGCAGGTTTCATGAAAACAACTCAGAATGTCAAGTTATAATGAAATCTTCATTTTGTGTTAGTTTGTCATGATTTCTTCACGAAAACACGTTTTCCTATAATGGTAGGTCGAACTCTTGTAGGGGAAGCGCAGGTTTCATGAAAACAACTCAGAATGTCAAGTTATAATGAAATCTTCATTTTGTGTTAGTTTGTCATGATTTCTTCACGAAAACACGTTTTCCTATAATGGTAGGTTGAACTCTTGTAGGGGAAGCGCAGGATTCATGAAAACAACTCAGAATGTCGTTATAATAAAATCTTCATTTTGTGTTAGTTTGTCATGATTTCTTCACGAAAACACGTTTTCCTATAATGGTAGGTTGAACTCTTGTAGGGGAAGCGCAGGTTTCATGAAAACAACTCAGAATGTCAAGTTATAATGAAATCTTCATTTTGTGTTAGTTTGTCATGATTTCTTCACGAAAACACGTTTTCCTATAATGGTAGGTCGAACTCTTGTAGGGGAAGCGCAGGTTTCATGAAAACAACTCAGAATGTCAAGTTATAATGAAATCTTCATTTTGTGTTAGTTTGTCATGATTTCTTCACGAAAACACGTTTTCCTATAATGGTAGGTCGAACTCTTGTAGGGGAAGCGCAGGTTTCATGAAAACAACTCAGAATGTCAAGTTATAATGAAATCTTCATTTTGTGTTAGTTTGTCATGATTTCTTCACGAAAACACGTTTTCCTATAATGGTAGGTCGAACTCTTGTAGGGGAAGCGCAGGTTTCATGAAAACAACTCAGAATGTCAAGTTATAATGAAATCTTCATTTTGTGTTAGTTTGTCATGATTTCTTCACGAAAACACGTTTTCCTATAATGGTAGGTCGAACTCTTGTAGGGGAAGCGCAGGTTTCATAAAAACAACTCAGAATGTCAAGTTATAATGAAATCTTCATTTTGTGTTAGTTTGTCATGATTTCTTCACGAAAACACGTTTTCCTATAATGGTAGGTCGAACTCTTGTAGGGGAAGCGCAGGTTTCATGAAAACAACTCAGAATGTCAAGTTATAATGAAATCTTCATTTTGTGTTAGTTTGTCATGATTTCTTCACGAAAACACGTTTTCCTATAATGGTAGGTTGAACTCTTATAGGGGAAGCGCAGGTTTCATGAAAACAACTCAGAATGTCAAGTTATAATGAAATCTTCATTTTGTGTTAGTTTGTCATGATTTCTTCACGAAAACACGTTTTCCTATAATGGTAGGTTGAACTCTTGTAGGGGAAGCGCAGGTTTCATGAAAACAACTCAGAATGTCAAGTTATAATGAAATCTTCATTTTGTGTTAGTTTGTCATGATTTCTTCACGAAAACACGTTTTCCTAAAATGGTAGGTTGAACTCTTATAGGGGAAGCGCAGGTTTCATGAAATAAACTCAGAATGTCAAGTTATAATGAAATCTTCATTTTGTGTTAGTTTGTCATGATTTCTTCACGAAAACACGTTTTCCTATAATGGTAGGTCGAACTCTTGTAGGGGAAGCGCAGGTTTCATGAAAACAACTCAGAATGTCAAGTTATAATGAAATCTTCATTTTGTGTTAGTTTGTCATGATTTCTTCACGAAAACACGTTTTCCTATAATGGTAGGTCGAACTCTTGTAGGGGAAGCGCAGGTTTCATGAAAACAACTCAGAATGTCAAGTTATAATGAAATCTTCATTTTGTGTTAGTTTGTCATGATTTCTTCACGAAAACACGTTTTCCTATAATGGTAGGTCGAACTCTTGTAGGGGAAGCGCAGGTTTCATGAAAACAACTCAGAATGTCAAGTTATAATGAAATCTTCATTTTGTGTTAGTTTGTCATGATTTCTTCACGAAAACACGTTTTCCTATAATGGTAGGTTGAACTCTTATAGGGGAAGCGCAGGTTTCATGAAAACAACTCAATGTCAAGTTATAATGAAATCTTCATTTTGTGTTAGTTTGTCATGATTTCTTCACGAAAACACGTTTTCCTATAATGGTAGGTTGAACTCTTGTAGGGGAAGCGCAGGTTTCATGAAAACAACTCAGAATGTCAAGTTATAATGAAATCTTCATTTTGTGTTAGTTTGTCATGATTTCTTCACGAAAACACGTTTTCCTATAATGGTAGGTCGAACTCTTATAGGGGAAGCGCAGGTTTCATGAAAACAACTCAGAATGTCAAGTTATAATGAAATCTTCATTTTGTGTTAGTTTGTCATGATTTCTTCACGAAAACACGTTTTCCTATAATGGTAGGTTGAACTATAATAGGGGAAGCGCAGGTTTCATGAAATGAACTCAGAATGTCAAGTTATAATGAAATCTTCATTTTGTGTTAGTTTGTCATGATTTCTTCACTAAAACACATTTTCCTATAATGTTACGTCGAACTCTTATAGGGGAAGCGCAGGTTTCATGAAATGAACTCAGAATGTCAAGTTATAATGAAATCTTCATTTTGTGTTAGTTTGTCATGATTTCTTCACGAAAACACGTTTTCCTATAATGTTACGTCGAACTCTTATAGGGGAAGCGCAGGTTTCATGAAATAAACTCAGAATGTCAAGTTATAATGAAATCTTCATTTTGTGTTAGTTTGTCATGATTTCTTCACGAAAACACGTTTTCCTATAATGTTACGTTGAACTCTTATAGGGGAAGCGCAGGTTTCATGAAATAAACTCAGAATGTCAAGTTATAATGAAATCTTCATTTTGTGTTAGTTTGTCATGATTTCTTCACGAAAACACGTTTTCCTATAATGGTAGGTCGAACTCTTGTAGGGGAAGCGCAGGTTTCATGAAAACAACTCAGAATGTCAAGTTATAATGAAATCTTCATTTTGTGTTAGTTTGTCATGATTTCTTCACGAAAACACGTTTTCCTATAATGGTAGGTCGAACTCTTGTAGGGGAAGCGCAGGTTTCATGAAAACAACTCAGAATGTCAGGTTATAATGAAATCTTCATTTTGTGTTAGTTTGTCATGATTTCTTCACGAAAACACGTTTTCCTATAATGGTAGGTCGAACTCTTGAAGGGGAATCGCAGGTTTCATGAAAACAACTCAGAATGTCAAGTTATAATGAAATCTTCATTTTGTGTTAGTTTGTCATGATTTCTTCACGAAAACACGTTTTCCTATAATGGTAGGTTGAACTCTTGTAGGGGAAGCGCAGGTTTCATGAAAACCACTCAGAATGTCAAGTTATAATGAAATCTTCATTTTGTGTTAGTTTGTCATGATTTCTTCACGAAAACACGTTT
>NW_027326061.1:0-83516 GCF_048594095.1 Paramormyrops kingsleyae
GGTGTGGTCCTGGTCAAGACAATCTCCTGAACTCCAAACTGAATGTCAGAATGGGAAAGAAAGGTGATTTAAGCAATTTTGAGCGTGGCATAGTTGTTGGTGCCAGACGGGCCGGTCTGAGTATTTCACAATCTGCTCAGTTACTGGGATTTTCACGCACAACCATTTCTAGGGTTTACAAAGAATGGTGTGCAAAGGGAAAAACATCCAGTATGCGGCAGTCCCGTTGGGCGAAAATGCCTTGTTGATGCTAGAGGTCAGAGGAGAATGGTCCGACTGATTCAAGCTGATAGAAGAGCAACTGAAAGTCCAAAAACCAACTGAGTGGTTGGCTGAAATAACCACTCGTTACAACCGAGGTATGCAGCAAAGCATTTGTGAAGCCACAACACGCACAACCTTGAGGCGGATGGGCTACAACAGCAGAAGACCCCACCGGGTACCACTCATCTCCACTACAAATAGGAAAAAGAGGCTACAATTTGCACGAGCTCACCAAAATTGGACAGTTGAAGACTGGAAAAATGTTGCCTGGTCTGATGAGTCTCGATTTCTGTTGAGACATTCAAATGGTAGAGTCAGAATTTGGCGTAAACAGAATGAGAACATGGATCCATCATGCCTTGTTACCACTGTGCAGGCTGCTGGTGGTGGTGTAATGGTGTGGGGGATGTTTTCTTGGCACACTTTAGGCCCCTTAGTGCCAATTGGGCATCGTTTAAATGCCACGGCCTACCTGAGCATTGTTTCTGACCATGTCCATCCCTTTATGACCACCATGTACCCATCCTCTGATGGCTACTTCCAGCAGGATAATGCACCATGTCACAAAGCTCGAATCATTTCAAATTGATTTCTTGAACATGACAGTGAGTTCACTGTACTACAATGGCCCCAACAGTCACCAGATCTCAACCCAATAGAGCATCTTCGGGATGTGTTGGAACGGGAGCTTCGTGCCCTGGATGTGCATCCCACAAATCTCCATCAACTGCAAGATGCTATCCTATCAATATGGGCCAACATTTCTAAAGAATGCTTTCAGCACCTTGTTGAATCAATGCCACGTAGAATTAAGGCAGTTCTGAAGGCGAAAGGGGGTCAAACACCATATTAGTATGGTGTTCCTAATAATCCTTTAGGTGAGTGTATGTGTGTATGTGCACAATGAATGAATGGAATAAGCTGCTACAGTTACATTGAACCATGTGCTTGTGCTCATGTGCACAAGCACACACACACACACACACACGCCGATGGGCTTTAAAGTTTAACTTTAGGTTTGTGAAAGCAGACATAATTATTTCTGTCAGGACCTCGATGTGTATCCAAGCCCCAAAAACACACTAACTCAGGCGTTCACGCAACTTATCGCGAAAAACCAGACAGAAATAGACTTGAAAATTTTAAAGAAAAGACATTAGCGGTTTTTGTTAATGTTTAAAGGTATAAAAAAAAACCTTTGCTGCCTTTCTTAAATGGCTAGAAAACATTGCCTCAACACTATTAAACACGGAATCCGCTGTTTGTAAACGGTCCGCATTTTACCCTCACCGCTAAAATAGTTGTGCTTGTTTCACACTTTCTCTTGTTTCGCTTGGGTATGCCTCTACTTAAATATTGTGTCTCTAGTTAAAAGTTTGGGACCTGTGTCTCATTCACATAGGCTTTCACATATGCAAATTGCCACCCCTCTTCTGGGCTAATGCCGTACGCTCATTTTGACAACGAATTGCCAGCGTTATTCGTTGATTTTTTTTGTCTAAAATGTTTATTATTCACATTGGTAGAAAAGTGCTTCAATACTTTAAAAAAAGGTCATGGTTTATTTGAAATAACTGGGCACTCCGTTTGTTGCTGCCATATTTTGAAATGGGTTGTCTAAGGAATCCTTATTCTTTGTTTGATGCCCCGGTTTCGGGTAAACATCCGCGACGGTTTATGACTACACCACATGGCCAAAGTGGCCTGCGAACGGACGATCACCCTGATAACAAAATACAACTAAATACATCTTTGTCAGGATGTGGGGGGGGGGGAGAGGTCTATGACATTCGGGCTAAATGGGGGCAATAGCTTGGGGAGCCAGCCTATCTCAAAGCCTGTGGCCTGTTTGATTCTACCCCATGTTTCCTCCGTGTATGTCCGCTGTGATATGCTTAACAGACACGTTTGATGGCATTATTCTAACATAGCATGTTGCTAAATACCGCTCACTAGTTCCTACAGCTATTAAATGTATTTAAATGAAATCGGGGCATCTTGTTTAGAATAAAACTAAGAAAATACAGGAGATCGATCTTTCGCGTGTGTTGCTGCCGCCGCCATTTTGAAAGGCGCGTCTGCGTCACTGCGCATGCGCAAGCTTCGCATCCCATAAGGCAGTTATTTCGCCCGCATTGTTCAAACGAGTGGCACGCGCCTGGCCCTGCTCCTTGGATAATGGCAGCCTAGATCACGCTAGCTTTGTGCTACGCTGACGGGACCCAGAGCCGCTATGGATGGATCTTCGCCTTTGGTGAAGTGTTTTTTTTTCTCTTTGACATTGAAATAAAACTGTTAAACTGATTACGGCTTTTTCTCATTTTTAAAAACTTGGGCTAAAGTAGTTGTGCTTGTTTCACACTTTCTCTTGTTTCGCTTGGGTATGCCTCTACTTAAATATTGTGTCTCTAGTTAAAAGTTTTGGACCTGTGTCTCATTCACATAGGCTTTCACATATGCAAATTGCCACCCCTCTTCTGGGCTAATGCCGTACGCTCATTTTGACAACGAATTACCAGCGTTATTCGTTGATTTTTTTTGTCTAAAATGTTTATTATTCACATTGGTAGAAAAGTGCTTCAATACTTTAAAAAAAAAGGTCATGGTTTATTTGAAATAACTGGGCACTCCGTTTGTTGCTGCCATATTTTGAAATGGGTTGTCTAAGGAATCCTTATTCTTTGTTTGATGCCCCGGTTTCGGGTAAACATCCGCGACGGTTTATGACTACACCACATGGCCAAAGTGGCCTGCGAACGGACGATCACCCTGATAACAAAATACAACTAAATACATCTTTGTCAGGATGTGGGGGGGGGGAGAGGTCTATGACATTCGGGCTAAATGGGGGCAATAGCTTGGGGAGCCAGCCTATCTCAAAGCCTGTGGCCTGTTTGATTCTACCCCATGTTTCCTCCGTGTATGTCCGCTGTGATATGCTTAACAGACACGTTTGATGGCATTATTCTAACATAGCATGTTGCTAAATACCGCTCACTAGTTCCTACAGCTATTAAATGTATTTAAATGAAATCGGGGCATCTTGTTTAGAATAAAACTAAGAAAATACAGGAGATCGATCTTTCGCGTGTGTTGCTGCCGCCGCCATTTTGAAAGGCGCGTCTGCGTCACTGCGCATGCGCAAGCTTCGCATCCCATAAGGCAGTTATTTCGCCCGCATTGTTCAAACGAGTGGCACGCGCCTGGCCCTGCTCCTTGGATAATGGCAGCCTAGATCACGCTAGCTTTGTGCTACGCTGACGGGACCCAGAGCCGCTATGGATGGATCTTCGCCTTTGGTGAAGTGTTTTTTTTTCTCTTTGACATTGAAATAAAACTGTTAAACTGATTACGGCTTTTTCTCATTTTTAAAAACTTGGGCTAAAGTAGTTGTGCTTGTTTCACACTTTCTCTTGTTTCGCTTGGGTATGCCTCTACTTAAATATTGTGTCTCTAGTTAAAAGTTTTGGACCTGTGTCTCATTCACATAGGCTTTCACATATGCAAATTGCCACCCCTCTTCTGGGCTAATGCCGTACGCTCATTTTGACAACGAATTACCAGCGTTATTCGTTGATTTTTTTTGTCTAAAATGTTTATTATTCACATTGGTAGAAAAGTGCTTCAATACTTTAAAAAAAAAGGTCATGGTTTATTTGAAATAACTGGGCACTCCGTTTGTTGCTGCCATATTTTGAAATGGGTTGTCTAAGGAATCCTTATTCTTTGTTTGATGCCCCGGTTTCGGGTAAACATCCGCGACGGTTTATGACTACACCACATGGCCAAAGTGGCCTGCGAACGGACGATCACCCTGATAACAAAATACAACTAAATACATCTTTGTCAGGATGTGGGGGGGGGGGAGAGGTCTATGACATTCGGGCTAAATGGGGGCAATAGCTTGGGGAGCCAGCCTATCTCAAAGCCTGTGGCCTGTTTGATTATACCCCATGTTTCCTCCGTGTATGTCCGCTGTGATATGCTTAACAGACACGTTTGATGGCATTATTCTAACATAGCATGTTGCTAAATACCGCTCACTAGTTCCTACAGCTATTAAATGTATTTAAATGAAATCGGGGCATCTTGTTTAGAATAAAACTAAGAAAATACAGGAGATCGATCTTTCGCGTGTGTTGCTGCCGCCGCCATTTTGAAAGGCGCGTCTGCGTCACTGCGCATGCGCAAGCTTCGCATCCCATAAGGCAGTTATTTCGCCCGCATTGTTCAAACGGGTGGCACGCGCCTGGCCCTGCTCCTTGGATAATGGCAGCCTAGATCACGCTAGCTTTGTGCTACGCTGACGGGACCCAGAGCCGCTATGGATGGATCTTCGCCTTTGGTGAAGTGTTTTTTTTTCTCTTTGACATTGAAATAAAACTGTTAAACTGATTACGGCTTTTTCTCATTTTTAAAAACTTGGGCTAAAGTAGTTGTGCTTGTTTCACACTTTCTCTTGTTTCGCTTGGGTATGCCTCTACTTAAATATTGTGTCTCTAGTTAAAAGTTTTGGACCTGTGTCTCATTCACATAGGCTTTCACATATGCAAATTGCCACCCCTCTTCTGGGCTAATGCCGTACGCTCATTTTGACAACGAATTACCAGCGTTATTCGTTGATTTTTTTTGTCTAAAATGTTTATTATTCACATTGGTAGAAAAGTGCTTCAATACTTTAAAAAAAAGGTCATGGTTTATTTGAAATAACTGGGCACTCCGTTTGTTGCTGCCATATTTTGAAATGGGTTGTCTAAGGAATCCTTATTCTTTGTTTGATGCCCCGGTTTCGGGTAAACATCCGCGACGGTTTATGACTACACCACATGGCCAAAGTGGCCTGCGAACGGACGATCACCCTGATAACAAAATACAACTAAATACATCTTTGTCAGGATGTGGGGGGGGGGAGAGGTCTATGACATTCGGGCTAAATGGGGGCAATAGCTTGGGGAGCCAGCCTATCTCAAAGCCTGTGGCCTGTTTGATTCTACCCCATGTTTCCTCCGTGTATGTCCGCTGTGATATGCTTAACAGACACGTTTGATGGCATTATTCTAACATAGCATGTTGCTAAATACCGCTCACTAGTTCCTACAGCTATTAAATGTATTTAAATGAAATCGGGGCATCTTGTTTAGAATAAAACTAAGAAAATACAGGAGATCGATCTTTCGCGTGTGTTGCTGCCGCCGCCATTTTGAAAGGCGCGTCTGCGTCACTGCGCATGCGCAAGCTTCGCATCCCATAAGGCAGTTATTTCGCCCGCATTGTTCAAACGGGTGGCACGCGCCTGGCCCTGCTCCTTGGATAATGGCAGCCTAGATCACGCTAGCTTTGTGCTACGCTGACGGGACCCAGAGCCGCTATGGATGGATCTTCGCCTTTGGTGAAGTGTTTTTTTTTTCTCTTTGACATTGAAATAAAACTGTTAAACTGATTACGGCTTTTTCTCATTTTTAAAAACTTGGGCTAAAGTAGTTGTGCTTGTTTCACACTTTCTCTTGTTTCGCTTGGGTATGCCTCTACTTAAATATTGTGTCTCTAGTTAAAAGTTTTGGACCTGTGTCTCATTCACATAGGCTTTCACATATGCAAATTGCCACCCCTCTTCTGGGCTAATGCCGTACGCTCATTTTGACAACGAATTACCAGCGTTATTCGTTGATTTTTTTTGTCTAAAATGTTTATTATTCACATTGGTAGAAAAGTGCTTCAATACTTTAAAAAAAAAGGTCATGGTTTATTTGAAATAACTGGGCACTCCGTTTGTTGCTGCCATATTTTGAAATGGGTTGTCTAAGGAATCCTTATTCTTTGTTTGATGCCCCGGTTTCGGGTAAACATCCGCGACGGTTTATGACTACACCACATGGCCAAAGTGGCCTGCGAACGGACGATCACCCTGATAACAAAATACAACTAAATACATCTTTGTCAGGATGTGGGGGGGGGGGGGAGAGGTCTATGACATTCGGGCTAAATGGGGGCAATAGCTTGGGGAGCCAGCCTATCTCAAAGCCTGTGGCCTGTTTGATTCTACCCCATGTTTCCTCCGTGTATGTCCGCTGTGATATGCTTAACAGACACGTTTGATGGCATTATTCTAACATAGCATGTTGCTAAATACCGCTCACTAGTTCCTACAGCTATTAAATGTATTTAAATGAAATCGGGGCATCTTGTTTAGAATAAAACTAAGAAAATACAGGAGATCGATCTTTCGCGTGTGTTGCTGCCGCCGCCATTTTGAAAGGCGCGTCTGCGTCACTGCGCATGCGCAAGCTTCGCATCCCATAAGGCAGTTATTTCGCCCGCATTGTTCAAACGGGTGGCACGTGCCTGGCCCTGCTCCTTGGATAATGGCAGCCTAGATCACGCTAGCTTTGTGCTACACTGACGGGACCCAGAGCCGCTATGGATGGATCTTCGCCTTTGGTGAAGTGTTTTTTTTTCTCTTTGACATTGAAATAAAACTGTTAAACTGATTACGGATTTTTCTCATTTTTAAAAACTTGGGCTAAAGTAGTTGTGCTTGTTTCACACTTTCTCTTGTTTCGCTTGGGTATGCCTCTACTTAAATATTGTGTCTCTAGTTAAAAGTTTTGGACCTGTGTCTCATTCACATAGGCTTTCACATATGCAAATTGCCACCCCTCTTCTGGGCTAATGCCGTACGCTCATTTTGACAACGAATTACCAGCGTTATTCGTTGATTTTTTTTGTCTAAAATGTTTATTATTCACATTGATAGAAAAGTGCTTCAATACTTTAAAAAAAAGGTCATGGTTTATTTGAAATAACTGGGCACTCCGTTTGTTGCTGCCATATTTTGAAATGGGTTGTCTAAGGAATCCTTATTCTTTGTTTGATGCCCCGGTTTCGGGTAAACATCCGCGACGGTTTATGACTACACCACATGGCCAAAGTGGCCTGCGAACGGACGATCACCCTGATAACAAAATACAACTAAATACATCTTTGTCAGGATGTGGGGGGGGGGAGAGGTCTATGACATTCGGGCTAAATGGGGGCAATAGCTTGGGGAGCCAGCCTATCTCAAAGCCTGTGGCCTGTTTGATTCTACCCCATGTTTCCTCCGTGTATGTCCGCTGTGATATGCTTAACAGACACGTTTGATGGCATTATTCTAACATAGCATGTTGCTAAATACCGCTCACTAGTTCCTACAGCTATTAAATGTATTTAAATGAAATCGGGGCATCTTGTTTAGAATAAAACTAAGAAAATACAGGAGATCGATCTTTCGCGTGTGTTGCTGCCGCCGCCATTTTGAAAGGCGCGTCTGCGTCACTGCGCATGCGCAAGCTTCGCATCCCATAAGGCAGTTATTTCGCCCGCATTGTTCAAACGGGTGGCACGCGCCTGGCCCTGCTCCTTGGATAATGGCAGCCTAGATCACGCTAGCTTTGTGCTACGCTGACGGGACCCAGAGCCGCTATGGATGGATCTTCGCCTTTGGTGAAGTGTTTTTTTTTCTCTTTGACATTGAAATAAAACTGTTAAACTGATTACGGCTTTTTCTCATTTTTAAAAACTTGGGCTAAAGTAGTTGTGCTTGTTTCACACTTTCTCTTGTTTCGCTTGGGTATGCCTCTACTTAAATATTGTGTCTCTAGTTAAAAGTTTTGGACCTGTGTCTCATTCACATAGGCTTTCACATATGCAAATTGCCACCCCTCTTCTGGGCTAATGCCGTACGCTCATTTTGACAACGAATTACCAGCGTTATTCGTTGATTTTTTTTGTCTAAAATGTTTATTATTCACATTGGTAGAAAAGTGCTTCAATACTTTAAAAAAAAGGTCATGGTTTATTTGAAATAACTGGGCACTCCGTTTGTTGCTGCCATATTTTGAAATGGGTTGTCTAAGGAATCCTTATTCTTTGTTTGATGCCCCGGTTTCGGGTAAACATCCGCGACGGTTTATGACTACACCACATGGCCAAAGTGGCCTGCGAACGGACGATCACCCTGATAACAAAATACAACTAAATACATCTTTGTCAGGATGTGGGGGGGGGGGAGGTCTATGACATTCGGGCTAAATGGGGGCAATAGCTTGGGGAGCCAGCCTATCTCAAAGCCTGTGGCCTGTTTGATTCTACCCCATGTTTCCTCCGTGTATGTCCGCTGTGATATGCTTAACAGACACGTTTGATGGCATTATTCTAACATAGCATGTTGCTAAATACCGCTCACTAGTTCCTACAGCTATTAAATGTATTTAAATGAAATCGGGGCATCTTGTTTAGAATAAAACTAAGAAAATACAGGAGATCGATCTTTCGCGTGTGTTGCTGCCGCCGCCATTTTGAAAGGCGCGTCTGCGTCACTGCGCATGCGCAAGCTTCGCATCCCATAAGGCAGTTATTTCGCCCGCATTGTTCAAACGGGTGGCACGTGCCTGGCCCTGCTCCTTGGATAATGGCAGCCTAGATCACGCTAGCTTTGTGCTACACTGACGGGACCCAGAGCCGCTATGGATGGATCTTCGCCTTTGGTGAAGTGTTTTTTTTTCTCTTTGACATTGAAATAAAACTGTTAAACTGATTACGGCTTTTTCTCATTTTTAAAAACTTGGGCTAAAGTAGTTGTGCTTGTTTCACACTTTCTCTTGTTTCGCTTGGGTATGCCTCTACTTAAATATTGTGTCTCTAGTTAAAAGTTTTGGACCTGTGTCTCATTCACATAGGCTTTCACATATGCAAATTGCCACCCCTCTTCTGGGCTAATGCCGTACGCTCATTTTGACAACGAATTACCAGCGTTATTCGTTGATTTTTTTTGTCTAAAATGTTTATTATTCACATTGATAGAAAAGTGCTTCAATACTTTAAAAAAAAGGTCATGGTTTATTTGAAATAACTGGGCACTCCGTTTGTTGCTGCCATATTTTGAAATGGGTTGTCTAAGGAATCCTTATTCTTTGTTTGATGCCCCGGTTTCGGGTAAACATCCGCGACGGTTTATGACTACACCACATGGCCAAAGTGGCCTGCGAACGGACGATCACCCTGATAACAAAATACAACTAAATACATCTTTGTCAGGATGTGGGGGGGGGGAGAGGTCTATGACATTCGGGCTAAATGGGGGCAATAGCTTGGGGAGCCAGCCTATCTCAAAGCCTGTGGCCTGTTTGATTCTACCCCATGTTTCCTCCGTGTATGTCCGCTGTGATATGCTTAACAGACACGTTTGATGGCATTATTCTAACATAGCATGTTGCTAAATACCGCTCACTAGTTCCTACAGCTATTAAATGTATTTAAATGAAATCGGGGCATCTTGTTTAGAATAAAACTAAGAAAATACAGGAGATCGATCTTTCGCGTGTGTTGCTGCCGCCGCCATTTTGAAAGGCGCGTCTGCGTCACTGCGCATGCGCAAGCTTCGCATCCCATAAGGCAGTTATTTCGCCCGCATTGTTCAAACGGGTGGCACGCGCCTGGCCCTGCTCCTTGGATAATGGCAGCCTAGATCACGCTAGCTTTGTGCTACGCTGACGGGACCCAGAGCCGCTATGGATGGATCTTCGCCTTTGGTGAAGTGTTTTTTTTTCTCTTTGACATTGAAATAAAACTGTTAAACTGATTACGGCTTTTTCTCATTTTTAAAAACTTGGGCTAAAGTAGTTGTGCTTGTTTCACACTTTCTCTTGTTTCGCTTGGGTATGCCTCTACTTAAATATTGTGTCTCTAGTTAAAAGTTTTGGACCTGTGTCTCATTCACATAGGCTTTCACATATGCAAATTGCCACCCCTCTTCTGGGCTAATGCCGTACGCTCATTTTGACAACGAATTACCAGCGTTATTCGTTGATTTTTTTTGTCTAAAATGTTTATTATTCACATTGGTAGAAAAGTGCTTCAATACTTTAAAAAAAAGGTCATGGTTTATTTGAAATAACTGGGCACTCCGTTTGTTGCTGCCATATTTTGAAATGGGTTGTCTAAGGAATCCTTATTCTTTGTTTGATGCCCCGGTTTCGGGTAAACATCCGCGACGGTTTATGACTACACCACATGGCCAAAGTGGCCTGCGAACGGACGATCACCCTGATAACAAAATACAACTAAATACATCTTTGTCAGGATGTGGGGGGGGGGGGGAGGTCTATGACATTCGGGCTAAATGGGGGCAATAGCTTGGGGAGCCAGCCTATCTCAAAGCCTGTGGCCTGTTTGATTCTACCCCATGTTTCCTCCGTGTATGTCCGCTGTGATATGCTTAACAGACACGTTTGATGGCATTATTCTAACATAGCATGTTGCTAAATACCGCTCACTAGTTCCTACAGCTATTAAATGTATTTAAATGAAATCGGGGCATCTTGTTTAGAATAAAACTAAGAAAATACAGGAGATCGATCTTTCGCGTGTGTTGCTGCCGCCGCCATTTTGAAAGGCGCGTCTGCGTCACTGCGCATGCGCAAACTTCGCATCCCATAAGGCAGTTATTTCGCCCGCATTGTTCAAACGAGTGGCACGCGCCTGGCCCTGCTCCTTGGATAATGGCAGCCTAGATCACGCTAGCTTTGTGCTACGCTGACGGGACCCAGAGCCGCTATGGATGGATCTTCGCCTTTGGTGAAGTGTTTTTTTTTCTCTTTGACATTGAAATAAAACTGTTAAACTGATTACGGCTTTTTCTCATTTTTAAAAACTTGGGCTAAAGTAGTTGTGCTTGTTTCACACTTTCTCTTGTTTCGCTTGGGTATGCCTCTACTTAAATATTGTGTCTCTAGTTAAAAGTTTTGGACCTGTGTCTCATTCACATAGGCTTTCACATATGCAAATTGCCACCCCTCTTCTGGGCTAATGCCGTACGCTCATTTTGACAACGAATTACCAGCGTTATTCGTTGATTTTTTTTGTCTAAAATGTTTATTATTCACATTGGTAGAAAAGTGCTTCAATACTTTAAAAAAAAGGTCATGGTTTATTTGAAATAACTGGGCACTCCGTTTGTTGCTGCCATATTTTGAAATGGGTTGTCTAAGGAATCCTTATTCTTTGTTTGATGCCCCGGTTTCGGGTAAACATCCGCGACGGTTTATGACTACACCACATGGCCAAAGTGGCCTGCGAACGGACGATCACCCTGATAACAAAATACAACTAAATACATCTTTGTCAGGATGTGGGGGGGGGGGAGAGGTCTATGACATTCGGGCTAAATGGGGGCAATAGCTTGGGGAGCCAGCCTATCTCAAAGCCTGTGGCCTGTTTGATTCTACCCCATGTTTCCTCCGTGTATGTCCGCTGTGATATGCTTAACAGACACGTTTGATGGCATTATTCTAACATAGCATGTTGCTAAATACCGCTCACTAGTTCCTACAGCTATTAAATGTATTTAAATGAAATCGGGGCATCTTGTTTAGAATAAAACTAAGAAAATACAGGAGATCGATCTTTCGCGTGTGTTGCTGCCGCCGCCATTTTGAAAGGCGCGTCTGCGTCACTGCGCATGCGCAAGCTTCGCATCCCATAAGGCAGTTATTTCGCCCGCATTGTTCAAACGGGTGGCACGCGCCTGGCCCTGCTCCTTGGATAATGGCAGCCTAGATCACGCTAGCTTTGTGCTACGCTGACGGGACCCAGAGCCGCTATGGATGGATCTTCGCCTTTGGTGAAGTGTTTTTTTTTCTCTTTGACATTGAAATAAAACTGTTAAACTGATTACGGCTTTTTCTCATTTTTAAAAACTTGGGCTAAAGTAGTTGTGCTTGTTTCACACTTTCTCTTGTTTCGCTTGGGTATGCCTCTACTTAAATATTGTGTCTCTAGTTAAAAGTTTTGGACCTGTGTCTCATTCACATAGGCTTTCACATATGCAAATTGCCACCCCTCTTCTGGGCTAATGCCGTACGCTCATTTTGACAACGAATTACCAGCGTTATTCGTTGATTTTTTTTGTCTAAAATGTTTATTATTCACATTGGTAGAAAAGTGCTTCAATACTTTAAAAAAAAGGTCATGGTTTATTTGAAATAACTGGGCACTCCGTTTGTTGCTGCCATATTTTGAAATGGGTTGTCTAAGGAATCCTTATTCTTTGTTTGATGCCCCGGTTTCGGGTAAACATCCGCGACGGTTTATGACTACACCACATGGCCAAAGTGGCCTGCGAACGGACGATCACCCTGATAACAAAATACAACTAAATACATCTTTGTCAGGATGTGGGGGGGGGGAGAGGTCTATGACATTCGGGCTAAATGGGGGCAATAGCTTGGGGAGCCAGCCTATCTCAAAGCCTGTGGCCTGTTTGATTCTACCCCATGTTTCCTCCGTGTATGTCCGCTGTGATATGCTTAACAGACACGTTTGATGGCATTATTCTAACATAGCATGTTGCTAAATACCGCTCACTAGTTCCTACAGCTATTAAATGTATTTAAATGAAATCGGGGCATCTTGTTTAGAATAAAACTAAGAAAATACAGGAGATCGATCTTTCGCGTGTGTTGCTGCCGCCGCCATTTTGAAAGGCGCGTCTGCGTCACTGCGCATGCGCAAGCTTCGCATCCCATAAGGCAGTTATTTCGCCCGCATTGTTCAAACGGGTGGCACGCGCCTGGCCCTGCTCCTTGGATAATGGCAGCCTAGATCACGCTAGCTTTGTGCTACGCTGACGGGACCCAGAGCCGCTATGGATGGATCTTCGCCTTTGGTGAAGTGTTTTTTTTTCTCTTTGACATTGAAATAAAACTGTTAAACTGATTACGGCTTTTTCTCATTTTTAAAAACTTGGGCTAAAGTAGTTGTGCTTGTTTCACACTTTCTCTTGTTTCGCTTGGGTATGCCTCTACTTAAATATTGTGTCTCTAGTTAAAAGTTTTGGACCTGTGTCTCATTCACATAGGCTTTCACATATGCAAATTGCCACCCCTCTTCTGGGCTAATGCCGTACGCTCATTTTGACAACGAATTACCAGCGTTATTCGTTGATTTTTTTTGTCTAAAATGTTTATTATTCACATTGGTAGAAAAGTGCTTCAATACTTTAAAAAAAAGGTCATGGTTTATTTGAAATAACTGGGCACTCCGTTTGTTGCTGCCATATTTTGAAATGGGTTGTCTAAGGAATCCTTATTCTTTGTTTGATGCCCCGGTTTCGGGTAAACATCCGCGACGGTTTATGACTACACCACATGGCCAAAGTGGCCTGCGAACGGACGATCACCCTGATAACAAAATACAACTAAATACATCTTTGTCAGGATGTGGGGGGGGGGAGGTCTATGACATTCGGGCTAAATGGGGGCAATAGCTTGGGGAGCCAGCCTATCTCAAAGCCTGTGGCCTGTTTGATTCTACCCCATGTTTCCTCCGTGTATGTCCGCTGTGATATGCTTAACAGACACGTTTGATGGCATTATTCTAACATAGCATGTTGCTAAATACCGCTCACTAGTTCCTACAGCTATTAAATGTATTTAAATGAAATCGGGGCATCTTGTTTAGAATAAAACTAAGAAAATACAGGAGATCGATCTTTCGCGTGTGTTGCTGCCGCCGCCATTTTGAAAGGCGCGTCTGCGTCACTGCGCATGCGCAAGCTTCGCATCCCATAAGGCAGTTATTTCGCCCGCATTGTTCAAACGGGTGGCACGCGCCTGGCCCTGCTCCTTGGATAATGGCAGCCTAGATCACGCTAGCTTTGTGCTACACTGACGGGACCCAGAGCCGCTATGGATGGATCTTCGCCTTTGGTGAAGTGTTTTTTTTTCTCTTTGACATTGAAATAAAACTGTTAAACTGATTACGGCTTTTTCTCATTTTTAAAAACTTGGGCTAAAGTAGTTGTGCTTGTTTCACACTTTCTCTTGTTTCGCTTGGGTATGCCTCTACTTAAATATTGTGTCTCTAGTTAAAATTTCCGGACTTGAAATGCCCTTAGATTCAGAACATGAGAAGGGTAACACATTGAATAGACTAAAATGAAATTGGGTATGCCTCTACTTAAATATTGTGTCTCTAGTTAAAATTTCCGGACTTGAAATGCCCTTAGATTCAGAACATGAGAAGGGTAACACATTGAATAGACTAAAATGAAATTTGAATAAATAAATCATGTATATATGTTTTGTTTTAGGGCGTAACACTAGAAAACGCAGACGGTACGTTTTGCTGCTAGGTTGTTTCTCTTTTGTTTCAGGGACCGCAGGTCTGGGCCTTATGTCCTAAAAATTATATGACAATATTGCAAAATATTTATCACAAATGCATATGTAGAAAACAGACTACGACAGGTGCTTTTGAGTTTTTCTGATTATGATGACCGAATTGTTTTATTAAGAGTTATGGAGTATGTGACCGATATATTATTAAATTACACCAACAACCTCAATGGTATTTATGTAAAAATAGTATATTATGATTGTTAATTATGCAGATGTTTAGGCTATATTATGATGCTCAGGATACTCAAGTTAATGCTGATGATATGAATGCTCTATAAGATATTTTATCGATATCACAGCCTGATAACCTTACAAGCTGCATTACTTCTGCATGCATGTTATGTTGTTAGAATGAGCGTGCACCTCAGAGTAACAGTAAGTTTACACAATGTTTTATTGTTTATGTTTTAAAGCATCCAACGCATTTACAGGCCAGTCCTGATGCAACAAGGTTTTGCCTAGACGGTGTGTTCAGATGCCCATGCTGCACTTATGCAACTGACCAACAATTCAAATTTACAACACACATTCAGAGCCACGTGAGACATGCAGTACAGCATAGAGGTAATTCCTAATGATGTTTATTGGTCTATTGATTTTGGTGGTTTTAAAACATACACATGCTTAAATGTAGAATGCACTTCTTACAATCAAGATAGACAAAATGATGTGGAGTTCCTTAGTGGGAGTCCCTGAAGTCATGTGAATATTGGTAAGCTAATTTACCTATGTTTGTGTTTTGTTTGACACTGTAACTTTCTGATCAGCTACTCCTGACCTCACTCCCCCAGTCCCGTTCTGTGTATACCTTTCTTTTCTGTTGATAGCTTTGGTCTTCATGTTGCCGTCTTGCAGGTTTCTTCATCAGCAAATGCAACAATTATTGCAGACCCACAGGACACTTTCATTGTCTTTATTGCAGCCAAACAATAATACGCAAAGACCAGTTTAAACATCATGTATCCCAATGCATCAGTGAAACCAAGCCAACCACAACGGAAGCGCATCAGTCACCTCCCGCCTCTCCTGCTCCCTCCTTTACTGCTTCTGAAGCTGCATGTCCCCCTCCCCCAGTCCCCATCCTCCACCCCTCACTTTCTTCATGTTCCTCTGATCCTGGCTCCTCAGCAGCACCAGCACTACCACCCTCTCACCCAAAGAAAGCAGAAAACAGTGAAGTGTACTAGCTGTGGCCTAATCCTTAATAGACGGAACCTACGGATACATCTTCGAAGACGTCACACTCCCATCAAAATGGACATTACGGCACAGAACCACCTCAGTGCTCAGTGTGTTGATTACACAAATGGAGTGTTTGCAGTAGCAAAGTCTTTTATAGCACCCAGCACACCAGTACGTGTCATTAAAAGGACATGGGGTCCTGAACAAAAAACAATGTGTGAGCTGGATATCTGCAGAATTA
Organism: Paramormyrops kingsleyae; assembly: GCF_048594095.1. NCBI lineage: Eukaryota > Metazoa > Chordata > Actinopteri > Osteoglossiformes > Mormyridae > Paramormyrops > Paramormyrops kingsleyae. The sequence goes on from NW_027326061.1 coordinate 15,904, forward strand.
ATGCAGAGTTTGCAGAGAGGTCAAACCTTCGTCCATTTGAGTGCCACCACATTCAGTCCCTCGTGTACTGCCCTCCAGCCAGAATGGACACTCCATCACTTACAGAGGATGTTTTGCAGGTGATGGTACATGACAAGTGGTTTGGGGAAGACAAAAAGGAAAGGTGTTTGGTACGTCAGAGAGAAGCAAATGATGCAGGAGTCCCGTTGTCCTGTCTGGTGACTGTGTGTGGACCCCCCTACAAAAAGCACATTTCTGTATACGAGTCAACTATCTCCTATTACAGCCGGCTTGGCAGAGTGGTGGTAAGGTACAATTCTAAAATCATTTCATGGCATTGTCCTTGCGCGAACCCAAGGCAGTCATGCATACCTAAATATGTTGCCAAGTGGCATTTATTTGAAACAGACCAGGCACTCTTCAGAAAAACCAGAAGTGTGGAGGAGAACATCACAGAACATTTTCCAATTGACATGGAAAGTTTTGACCTAGAAGAAGGAGCTCCATACTCACCTGAAGGCAAAAATCTGTCGCGGATGGTTCAATACATTTTTCATAAGAAGAAACTGCCTGCGATTTTCCCCTCAGACGTGGTCAAGACCATTCATTTCCCTGTGCACTTCATACCATCAGAAACCTTTTGCTCAGAATGTTTAGAGCCCACTCCTCTAAGCGAACCTGTGCTGATTACATCTAAGGCTAAAATCCTAACAATCACTGATGTCATAGAAGGTATGTTCTCTCTTTATTTAAATATTTATTATCGATATTTTAACATTTCATTACTCACTACATGTACTGTAAATGTCAGTGTAGCCATGACTTCCACTATCAGCAGCTTAGCCTCCTTCCCAGCAATTCACACTTGTATGCTTACTGAGATAATTTCATACACTGGCTTTTAGTACTGTGCAAAGTATAGAGACATGTCACAGTGTAAAATGGTGAAAGATAAATGTGTAACATTTACTGGTGCTTGTGTCCATTAGGAATTTCAGTGTACAGAAAATGGTGCTACAGGTGTGGTATGGCATATCGATACCAGGAGTGGACTGATGGTGTCCACAATTTCGATGACCACACACTTCTGTCCATATACATGTGCCATTTTCTACGCAATACACTTCAGGTAGGAACCATGTTCTGTTCTTTTAATCATTTAAAACAATTACGAATACTTTATCAAAATAATATATTGTAAAGCCTTTAAATGTCATACATCAATTTCACAGACTCATCAGGCAGTAGGGAGTGCCATGGATGTGTTGGAGAAGACCTCTGGTAAAACCTATCCATCCAGGGAAAGGGTCCTGCAGGCTTATTTAAGCTTTGAAGCACTGTCAGACCTCGGTTACACATATGCTTGTGTATCGTGTGGTTATCATCCAGTATCTGTTGTGATGGACCTTCATGAGAAGGGCGTTTTTAGCATGCCTGGTAAGTGAACACATTTATTCATTTTCTTAGTCTTACATTGTTTCAAGCACCACATATCCAGCTATGACTGTTTGGAACATGCTTACTTAAGTCTTGCTTTCCTTAGTGAGCAGCATTGAGGAACCATCTCAGACTTTTGATGGAAAGGTAAGTGTTGAAAATTTCTGGGAGATGGTTTCCCTTGAAATGATCAGCCGTGGGTTGGTCCCAAGTAAGTACAGTCCGCACAATGTTCTAGGTGGGATGACAGTATTCTAGCATTTACTTTGTTTATCGTGGAATAATGTACTGTTATGTTAATAATATTTTCTAACATCATTTAAAGGCAACAAGTCAAACCCATTTGTCGTCCATCCCAGTTACCATAGTTGGGCTCCGTGGATTGGTCCTCACACAAGAGATAGGGATGTTGTACTCAACACTGAATACAAAGAAGTGTATTCTGCTTGTAGTGCAAAGGAGGAATCTGAGTTTAACCTCACAGAGGACCGACTGACTGATGAACTTCTTAAGCTCAAGGTACTGAACTTAAGTCAATTTTTGTCAGTTTTGTCAAAGATGTGTGTTTTTGAACCACGCCAGACCAACTATACTAATGTTCATTATAGATGGAAGCTGTGCGTGCTCTGTGCCGACAGTGTGGCATAGACCCCAAAGGCTCACGGATGGACCTGGTAACGAGACTTCAACAAGAAATGAAGAACAGAGCGAGTTATGATAAGGTGTTTTCACAGATCTGGGGAGCTTCTGGTAAGTTGTGTTCTATTACTGAGAGACCGTTTTTACAGACAGTTCTTAGTTTCATTACTTGGAATGGTTGCACTCTGATTTACAGTTTCCTTAAACAGGTGGATGGGCTGTGGTCACCTGTCCTTGTGCTGTGGTGTATGGTGTTAAGTTCAACATAAGGGCTGAGAGCCCCCGGGACTTTGCTGACCTTTTATTGTCGATGAAACATTTTCCAAACATTGTATTATATGATTTTGCGAGAGGGTTGGCAACACATACCAACCTAAGAGATCCAGAATCATTACCCTTCAAACCTCATGGGGGTAGGTTACTTGAGCCTACTGAAGATAACATCAGATGTGCCACTACTGGACAGATAAAAGTGAGCTTGCCATGGCTAGTCACCAAGAAGCCAGTTCCTGATGAAAATGGCCACCCTATAACTGGATCGTCTGAGCATTATGCTCTTTATGATAGATTTCATGAGGCAAACTCAAAAGATGCCAGGGATGTCTTGCGAAAGGTGGAACTGGTCCCAGAGTTACGTGGTTGGATCAACAGCCCGTGTGCTGAACAGCTCTTTGCTGGAATGAGGAAAAACAATCATTTTCTCAACATGATGACTCCCTATTTAAATGAAATTGGGGCATCTTGTTTAGAATAAAACTAAGAAAATACAGGAGATCGATCTTTCGCGTGTGTTGCTGCCGCCGCCATTTTGAAAGGCGCGTCTGCGTCACTGCGCATGCGCAAGCTTCGCATCCCATAAGGCAGTTATTTCGCCCGCATTGTTCAAACGGGTGGCACGCGCCTGGCCCTGCTCCTTGGATAATGGCAGCCTAGATCACGCTAGCTTTGTGCTACACTGACGGGACCCAGAGCCGCTATGGATGGATCTTCGCCTTTGGTGAAGTGTTTTTTTTTCTCTTTGACATTGAAATAAAACTGTTAAACTGATTACGGCTTTTTCTCATTTTTAAAAACTTGGGCTAAAGTAGTTGTGCTTGTTTCACACTTTCTCTTGTTTCGCTTGGGTATGCCTCTACTTAAATATTGTGTCTCTAGTTAAAATTTCCGGACTTGAAATGCCCTTAGATTCAGAACATGAGAAGGGTAACACATTGAATAGACTAAAATGAAATTGGGTATGCCTCTACTTAAATATTGTGTCTCTAGTTAAAATTTCCGGACTTGAAATGCCCTTAGATTCAGAACATGAGAAGGGTAACACATTGAATAGACTAAAATGAAATTTGAATAAATAAATCATGTATATATGTTTTGTTTTAGGGCGTAACACTAGAAAACGCAGACGGTACGTTTTGCTGCTAGGTTGTTTCTCTTTTGTTTCAGGGACCGCAGGTCTGGGCCTTATGTCCTAAAAATTATATGACAATATTGCAAAATATTTATCACAAATGCATATGTAGAAAACAGACTACGACAGGTGCTTTTGAGTTTTTCTGATTATGATGACCGAATTGTTTTATTAAGAGTTATGGAGTATGTGACCGATATATTATTAAATTACACCAACAACCTCAATGGTATTTATGTAAAAATAGTATATTATGCAGATGTTTAGGCTATATTATGATGCTCAGGATACTCAAGTTAATGCTGATGATATGAATGCTCTATAAGATATTTTATCGATATCACAGCCTGATAACCTTACAAGCTGCATTACTTCTGCATGCATGTTATGTTGTTAGAATGAGCGTGCACCTCAGAGTAACAGTAAGTTTACACAATGTTTTATTGTTTATGTTTTAAAGCATCCAACGCATTTACAGGCCAGTCCTGATGCAACAAGGTTTTGCCTAGACGGTGTGTTCAGATGCCCATGCTGCACTTATGCAACTGACCAACAATTCAAATTTACAACACACATTCAGAGCCACGTGAGACATGCAGTACAGCATAGAGGTAATTCCTAATGATGTTTATTGGTCTATTGATTTTGGTGGTTTTAAAACATACACATGCTTAAATGTAGAATGCACTTCTTACAATCAAGATAGACAAAATGATGTGGAGTTCCTTAGTGGGAGTCCCTGAAGTCATGTGAATATTGGTAAGCTAATTTACCTATGTTTGTGTTTTGTTTGACACTGTAACTTTCTGATCAGCTACTCCTGACCTCACTCCCCCAGTCCCGTTCTGTGTATACCTTTCTTTTCTGTTGATAGCTTTGGTCTTCATGTTGCCGTCTTGCAGGTTTCTTCATCAGCAAATGCAACAATTATTGCAGACCCACAGGACACTTTCATTGTCTTTATTGCAGCCAAACAATAATACGCAAAGACCAGTTTAAACATCATGTATCCCAATGCATCAGTGAAACCAAGCCAACCACAACGGAAGCGCATCAGTCACCTCCCGCCTCTCCTGCTCCCTCCTTTACTGCTTCTGAAGCTGCATGTCCCCCTCCCCCAGTCCCCATCCTCCACCCCTCACTTTCTTCATGTTCCTCTGATCCTGGCTCCTCAGCAGCACCAGCACTACCACCCTCTCACCCAAAGAAAGCAGAAAACAGTGAAGTGTACTAGCTGTGGCCTAATCCTTAATAGACGGAACCTACGGATACATCTTCGAAGACGTCACACTCCCATCAAAATGGACATTACGGCACAGAACCACCTCAGTGCTCAGTGTGTTGATTACACAAATGGAGTGTTTGCAGTAGCAAAGTCTTTTATAGCACCCAGCACACCAGTACGTGTCATTAAAAGGACATGGGGTCCTGAACAAAAAACAATGTGTGAGCTGGATATCTGCAGAATTAATGCAGAGTTTGCAGAGAGGTCAAACCTTCGTCCATTTGAGTGCCACCACATTCAGTCCCTCGTGTACTGCCCTCCAGCCAGAATGGACACTCCATCACTTACAGAGGATGTTTTGCAGGTGATGGTACATGACAAGTGGTTTGGGGAAGACAAAAAGGAAAGGTGTTTGGTACGTCAGAGAGAAGCAAATGATGCAGGAGTCCCGTTGTCCTGTCTGGTGACTGTGTGTGGACCCCCCTACAAAAAGCACATTTCTGTATACGAGTCAACTATCTCCTATTACAGCCGGCTTGGCAGAGTGGTGGTAAGGTACAATTCTAAAATCATTTCATGGCATTGTCCTTGCGCGAACCCAAGGCAGTCATGCATACCTAAATATGTTGCCAAGTGGCATTTATTTGAAACAGACCAGGCACTCTTCAGAAAAACCAGAAGTGTGGAGGAGAACATCACAGAACATTTTCCAATTGACATGGAAAGTTTTGACCTAGAAGAAGGAGCTCCATACTCACCTGAAGGCAAAAATCTGTCGCGGATGGTTCAATACATTTTTCATAAGAAGAAACTGCCTGCGATTTTCCCCTCAGACGTGGTCAAGACCATTCATTTCCCTGTGCACTTCATACCATCAGAAACCTTTTGCTCAGAATGTTTAGAGCCCACTCCTCTAAGCGAACCTGTGCTGATTACATCTAAGGCTAAAATCCTAACAATCACTGATGTCATAGAAGGTATGTTCTCTCTTTATTTAAATATTTATTATCGATATTTTAACATTTCATTACTCACTACATGTACTGTAAATGTCAGTGTAGCCATGACTTCCACTATCAGCAGCTTAGCCTCCTTCCCAGCAATTCACACTTGTATGCTTACTGAGAGAATTTCATACACTGGCTTTTAGTACTGTGCAAAGTATAGAGACATGTCACAGTGTAAAATGGTGAAAGATAAATGTGTAACATTTACTGGTGCTTGTGTCCATTAGGAATTTCAGTGTACAGAAAATGGTGCTACAGGTGTGGTATGGCATATCGATTCCAGGAGTGGACTGATGGTGTCCACAATTTCGATGACCACACACTTCTGTCCATATACATGTGCCATTTTCTACGCAATACACTTCAGGTAGGAACCATGTTCTGTTGTTTTAATCATTTAAAACAATTACGAATACTTTATCAAAATAATATATTGTAAAGCCTTTAAATGTCATACATCAATTTCACAGACTCATCAGGCAGTAGGGAGTGCCATGGATGTGTTGGAGAAGACCTCTGGTAAAACCTATCCATCCAGGGAAAGGGTCCTGCAGGCTTATTTAAGCTTTGAAGCACTGTCAGACCTCGGTTACACATATGCTTGTGTATCGTGTGGTTATCATCCAGTATCTGTTGTGATGGACCTTCATGAGAAGGGCGTTTTTAGCATGCCTGGTAAGTGAACACATTTATTCATTTTCTTAGTCTTACATTGTTTCAAGCACCACATATCCAGCTATGACTGTTTGGAACATGCTTACTTAAGTCTTGCTTTCCTTAGTGAGCAGCATTGAGGAACCATCTCAGACTTTTGATGGAAAGGTAAGTGTTGAAAATTTCTGGGAGATGGTTTCCCTTGAAATGATCAGCCGTGGGTTGGTCCCAAGTAAGTACAGTCCGCACAATGTTCTAGGTGGGATGACAGTATTCTAGCATTTACTTTGTTTATCGTGGAATAATGTACTGTTATGTTAATAATATTTTCTAACATCATTTAAAGGCAACAAGTCAAACCCATTTGTCGTCCATCCCAGTTACCATAGTTGGGCTCCGTGGATTGGTCCTCACACAAGAGATAGGGATGTTGTACTCAACACTGAATACAAAGAAGTGTATTCTGCTTGTAGTGCAAAGGAGGAATCTGAGTTTAACCTCACAGAGGACCGACTGACTGATGAACTTCTTAAGCTCAAGGTACTGAACTTAAGTCAATTTTTGTCAGTTTTGTCAAAGATGTGTGTTTTTGAACCACGCCAGACCAACTATACTAATGTTCATTATAGATGGAAGCTGTGCGTGCTCTGTGCCGACAGTGTGGCATAGACCCCAAAGGCTCACGGATGGACCTGGTAACGAGACTTCAACAAGAAATGAAGAACAGAGCGAGTTATGATAAGGTGTTTTCACAGATCTGGGGAGCTTCTGGTAAGTTGTGTTCTATTACTGAGAGACCGTTTTTACAGACAGTTCTTAGTTTCATTACTTGGAATGGTTGCACTCTGATTTACAGTTTCCTTAAACAGGTGGATGGGCTGTGGTCACCTGTCCTTGTGCTGTGGTGTATGGTGTTAAGTTCAACATAAGGGCTGAGAGCCCCCGGGACTTTGCTGACCTTTTATTGTCGATGAAACATTTTCCAAACATTGTATTATATGATTTTGCGAGAGGGTTGGCAACACATACCAACCTAAGAGATCCAGAATCATTACCCTTCAAACCTCATGGGGGTAGGTTACTTGAGCCTACTGAAGATAACATCAGATGTGCCACTACTGGACAGATAAAAGTGAGCTTGCCATGGCTAGTCACCAAGAAGCCAGTTCCTGATGAAAATGGCCACCCTATAACTGGATCGTCTGAGCATTATGCTCTTTATGATAGATTTCATGAGGCAAACTCAAAAGATGCCAGGGATGTCTTGCGAAAGGTGGAACTGGTCCCAGAGTTACGTGGTTGGATCAACAGCCCGTGTGCTGAACAGCTCTTTGCTGGAATGAGGAAAAACAATCATTTTCTCAACATGATGACTCCCTATTTAAATGAAATCGGGGCATCTTGTTTAGAATAAAACTAAGAAAATACAGGAGATCGATCTTTCGCGTGTGTTGCTGCCGCCGCCATTTTGAAAGGCGCGTCTGCGTCACTGCGCATGCGCAAGCTTCGCATCCCATAAGGCAGTTATTTCGCCCGCATTGTTCAAACGGGTGGCACGCGCCTGGCCCTGCTCCTTGGATAATGGCAGCCTAGATCACGCTAGCTTTGTGCTACACTGACGGGACCCAGAGCCGCTATGGATGGATCTTCGCCTTTGGTGAAGTGTTTTTTTTTCTCTTTGACATTGAAATAAAACTGTTAAACTGATTACGGCTTTTTCTCATTTTTAAAAACTTGGGCTAAAGTAGTTGTGCTTGTTTCACACTTTCTCTTGTTTCGCTTGGGTATGCCTCTACTTAAATATTGTGTCTCTAGTTAAAATTTCCGGACTTGAAATGCCCTTAGATTCAGAACATGAGAAGGGTAACACATTGAATAGACTAAAATGAAATTGGGTATGCCTCTACTTAAATATTGTGTCTCTAGTTAAAATTTCCGGACTTGAAATGCCCTTAGATTCAGAACATGAGAAGGGTAACACATTGAATAGACTAAAATGAAATTTGAATAAATAAATCATGTATATATGTTTTGTTTTAGGGCGTAACACTAGAAAACGCAGACGGTACGTTTTGCTGCTAGGTTGTTTCTCTTTTGTTTCAGGGACCGCAGGTCTGGGCCTTATGTCCTAAAAATTATATGACAATATTGCAAAATATTTATCACAAATGCATATGTAGAAAACAGACTACGACAGGTGCTTTTGAGTTTTTCTGATTATGATGACCGAATTGTTTTATTAAGAGTTATGGAGTATGTGACCGATATATTATTAAATTACACCAACAACCTCAATGGTATTTATGTAAAAATAGTATATTATGATTGTTAATTATGCAGATGTTTAGGCTATATTATGATGCTCAGGATACTCAAGTTAATGCTGATGATATGAATGCTCTATAAGATATTTTATCGATATCACAGCCTGATAACCTTACAAGCTGCATTACTTCTGCATGCATGTTATGTTGTTAGAATGAGCGTGCACCTCAGAGTAACAGTAAGTTTACACAATGTTTTATTGTTTATGTTTTAAAGCATCCAACGCATTTACAGGCCAGTCCTGATGCAACAAGGTTTTGCCTAGACGGTGTGTTCAGATGCCCATGCTGCACTTATGCAACTGACCAACAATTCAAATTTACAACACACATTCAGAGCCACGTGAGACATGCAGTACAGCATAGAGGTAATTCCTAATGATGTTTATTGGTCTATTGATTTTGGTGGTTTTAAAACATACACATGCTTAAATGTAGAATGCACTTCTTACAATCAAGATAGACAAAATGATGTGGAGTTCCTTAGTGGGAGTCCCTGAAGTCATGTGAATATTGGTAAGCTAATTTACCTATGTTTGTGTTTTGTTTGACACTGTAACTTTCTGATCAGCTACTCCTGACCTCACTCCCCCAGTCCCGTTCTGTGTATACCTTTCTTTTCTGTTGATAGCTTTGGTCTTCATGTTGCCGTCTTGCAGGTTTCTTCATCAGCAAATGCAACAATTATTGCAGACCCACAGGACACTTTCATTGTCTTTATTGCAGCCAAACAATAATACGCAAAGACCAGTTTAAACATCATGTATCCCAATGCATCAGTGAAACCAAGCCAACCACAACGGAAGCGCATCAGTCACCTCCCGCCTCTCCTGCTCCCTCCTTTACTGCTTCTGAAGCTGCATGTCCCCCTCCCCCAGTCCCCATCCTCCACCCCTCACTTTCTTCATGTTCCTCTGATCCTGGCTCCTCAGCAGCACCAGCACTACCACCCTCTCACCCAAAGAAAGCAGAAAACAGTGAAGTGTACTAGCTGTGGCCTAATCCTTAATAGACGGAACCTACGGATACATCTTCGAAGACGTCACACTCCCATCAAAATGGACATTACGGCACAGAACCACCTCAGTGCTCAGTGTGTTGATTACACAAATGGAGTGTTTGCAGTAGCAAAGTCTTTTATAGCACCCAGCACACCAGTACGTGTCATTAAAAGGACATGGGGTCCTGAACAAAAAACAATGTGTGAGCTGGATATCTGCAGAATTAATGCAGAGTTTGCAGAGAGGTCAAACCTTCGTCCATTTGAGTGCCACCACATTCAGTCCCTCGTGTACTGCCCTCCAGCCAGAATGGACACTCCATCACTTACAGAGGATGTTTTGCAGGTGATGGTACATGACAAGTGGTTTGGGGAAGACAAAAAGGAAAGGTGTTTGGTACGTCAGAGAGAAGCAAATGATGCAGGAGTCCCGTTGTCCTGTCTGGTGACTGTGTGTGGACCCCCCTACAAAAAGCACATTTCTGTATACGAGTCAACTATCTCCTATTACAGCCGGCTTGGCAGAGTGGTGGTAAGGTACAATTCTAAAATCATTTCATGGCATTGTCCTTGCGCGAACCCAAGGCAGTCATGCATACCTAAATATGTTGCCAAGTGGCATTTATTTGAAACAGACCAGGCACTCTTCAGAAAAACCAGAAGTGTGGAGGAGAACATCACAGAACATTTTCCAATTGACATGGAAAGTTTTGACCTAGAAGAAGGAGCTCCATACTCACCTGAAGGCAAAAATCTGTCGCGGATGGTTCAATACATTTTTCATAAGAAGAAACTGCCTGCGATTTTCCCCTCAGACGTGGTCAAGACCATTCATTTCCCTGTGCACTTCATACCATCAGAAACCTTTTGCTCAGAATGTTTAGAGCCCACTCCTCTAAGCGAACCTGTGCTGATTACATCTAAGGCTAAAATCCTAACAATCACTGATGTCATAGAAGGTATGTTCTCTCTTTATTTAAATATTTATTATCGATATTTTAACATTTCATTACTCACTACATGTACTGTAAATGTCAGTGTAGCCATGACTTCCACTATCAGCAGCTTAGCCTCCTTCCCAGCAATTCACACTTGTATGCTTACTGAGATAATTTCATACACTGGCTTTTAGTACTGTGCAAAGTATAGAGACATGTCACAGTGTAAAATGGTGAAAGATAAATGTGTAACATTTACTGGTGCTTGTGTCCATTAGGAATTTCAGTGTACAGAAAATGGTGCTACAGGTGTGGTATGGCATATCGATACCAGGAGTGGACTGATGGTGTCCACAATTTCGATGACCACACACTTCTGTCCATATACATGTGCCATTTTCTACGCAATACACTTCAGGTAGGAACCATGTTCTGTTGTTTTAATCATTTAAAACAATTACGAATACTTTATCAAAATAATATATTGTAAAGCCTTTAAATGTCATACATCAATTTCACAGACTCATCAGGCAGTAGGGAGTGCCATGGATGTGTTGGAGAAGACCTCTGGTAAAACCTATCCATCCAGGGAAAGGGTCCTGCAGGCTTATTTAAGCTTTGAAGCACTGTCAGACCTCGGTTACACATATGCTTGTGTATCGTGTGGTTATCATCCAGTATCTGTTGTGATGGACCTTCATGAGAAGGGCGTTTTTAGCATGCCTGGTAAGTGAACACATTTATTCATTTTCTTAGTCTTACATTGTTTCAAGCACCACATATCCAGCTATGACTGTTTGGAACATGCTTACTTAAGTCTTGCTTTCCTTAGTGAGCAGCATTGAGGAACCATCTCAGACTTTTGATGGAAAGGTAAGTGTTGAAAATTTCTGGGAGATGGTTTCCCTTGAAATGATCAGCCGTGGGTTGGTCCCAAGTAAGTACAGTCCGCACAATGTTCTAGGTGGGATGACAGTATTCTAGCATTTACTTTGTTTATCGTGGAATAATGTACTGTTATGTTAATAATATTTTCTAACATCATTTAAAGGCAACAAGTCAAACCCATTTGTCGTCCATCCCAGTTACCATAGTTGGGCTCCGTGGATTGGTCCTCACACAAGAGATAGGGATGTTGTACTCAACACTGAATACAAAGAAGTGTATTCTGCTTGTAGTGCAAAGGAGGAATCTGAGTTTAACCTCACAGAGGACCGACTGACTGATGAACTTCTTAAGCTCAAGGTACTGAACTTAAGTCAATTTTTGTCAGTTTTGTCAAAGATGTGTGTTTTTGAACCACGCCAGACCAACTATACTAATGTTCATTATAGATGGAAGCTGTGCGTGCTCTGTGCCGACAGTGTGGCATAGACCCCAAAGGCTCACGGATGGACCTGGTAACGAGACTTCAACAAGAAATGAAGAACAGAGCGAGTTATGATAAGGTGTTTTCACAGATCTGGGGAGCTTCTGGTAAGTTGTGTTCTATTACTGAGAGACCGTTTTTACAGACAGTTCTTAGTTTCATTACTTGGAATGGTTGCACTCTGATTTACAGTTTCCTTAAACAGGTGGATGGGCTGTGGTCACCTGTCCTTGTGCTGTGGTGTATGGTGTTAAGTTCAACATAAGGGCTGAGAGCCCCCGGGACTTTGCTGACCTTTTATTGTCGATGAAACATTTTCCAAACATTGTATTATATGATTTTGCGAGAGGGTTGGCAACACATACCAACCTAAGAGATCCAGAATCATTACCCTTCAAACCTCATGGGGGTAGGTTACTTGAGCCTACTGAAGATAACATCAGATGTGCCACTACTGGACAGATAAAAGTGAGCTTGCCATGGCTAGTCACCAAGAAGCCAGTTCCTGATGAAAATGGCCACCCTATAACTGGATCGTCTGAGCATTATGCTCTTTATGATAGATTTCATGAGGCAAACTCAAAAGATGCCAGGGATGTCTTGCGAAAGGTGGAACTGGTCCCAGAGTTACGTGGTTGGATCAACAGCCCGTGTGCTGAACAGCTCTTTGCTGGAATGAGGAAAAACAATCATTTTCTCAACATGATGACTCCCTATTTAAATGAAATCGGGGCATCTTGTTTAGAATAAAACTAAGAAAATACAGGAGATCGATCTTTCGCGTGTGTTGCTGCCGCCGCCATTTTGAAAGGCGCGTCTGCGTCACTGCGCATGCGCAAGCTTCGCATCCCATAAGGCAGTTATTTCGCCCGCATTGTTCAAACGGGTGGCACGCGCCTGGCCCTGCTCCTTGGATAATGGCAGCCTAGATCACGCTAGCTTTGTGCTACACTGACGGGACCCAGAGCCGCTATGGATGGATCTTCGCCTTTGGTGAAGTGTTTTTTTTTCTCTTTGACATTGAAATAAAACTGTTAAACTGATTACGGCTTTTTCTCATTTTTAAAAACTTGGGCTAAAGTAGTTGTGCTTGTTTCACACTTTCTCTTGTTTCGCTTGGGTATGCCTCTACTTAAATATTGTGTCTCTAGTTAAAATTTCCGGACTTGAAATGCCCTTAGATTCAGAACATGAGAAGGGTAACACATTGAATAGACTAAAATGAAATTGGGTATGCCTCTACTTAAATATTGTGTCTCTAGTTAAAATTTCCGGACTTGAAATGCCCTTAGATTCAGAACATGAGAAGGGTAACACATTGAATAGACTAAAATGAAATTTGAATAAATAAATCATGTATATATGTTTTGTTTTAGGGCGTAACACTAGAAAACGCAGACGGTACGTTTTGCTGCTAGGTTGTTTCTCTTTTGTTTCAGGGACCGCAGGTCTGGGCCTTATGTCCTAAAAATTATATGACAATATTGCAAAATATTTATCACAAATGCATATGTAGAAAACAGACTACGACAGGTGCTTTTGAGTTTTTCTGATTATGATGACCGAATTGTTTTATTAAGAGTTATGGAGTATGTGACCGATATATTATTAAATTACACCAACAACCTCAATGGTATTTATGTAAAAATAGTATATTATGCAGATGTTTAGGCTATATTATGATGCTCAGGATACTCAAGTTAATGCTGATGATATGAATGCTCTATAAGATATTTTATCGATATCACAGCCTGATAACCTTACAAGCTGCATTACTTCTGCATGCATGTTATGTTGTTAGAATGAGCGTGCACCTCAGAGTAACAGTAAGTTTACACAATGTTTTATTGTTTATGTTTTAAAGCATCCAACGCATTTACAGGCCAGTCCTGATGCAACAAGGTTTTGCCTAGACGGTGTGTTCAGATGCCCATGCTGCACTTATGCAACTGACCAACAATTCAAATTTACAACACACATTCAGAGCCACGTGAGACATGCAGTACAGCATAGAGGTAATTCCTAATGATGTTTATTGGTCTATTGATTTTGGTGGTTTTAAAACATACACATGCTTAAATGTAGAATGCACTTCTTACAATCAAGATAGACAAAATGATGTGGAGTTCCTTAGTGGGAGTCCCTGAAGTCATGTGAATATTGGTAAGCTAATTTACCTATGTTTGTGTTTTGTTTGACACTGTAACTTTCTGATCAGCTACTCCTGACCTCACTCCCCCAGTCCCGTTCTGTGTATACCTTTCTTTTCTGTTGATAGCTTTGGTCTTCATGTTGCCGTCTTGCAGGTTTCTTCATCAGCAAATGCAACAATTATTGCAGACCCACAGGACACTTTCATTGTCTTTATTGCAGCCAAACAATAATACGCAAAGACCAGTTTAAACATCATGTATCCCAATGCATCAGTGAAACCAAGCCAACCACAACGGAAGCGCATCAGTCACCTCCCGCCTCTCCTGCTCCCTCCTTTACTGCTTCTGAAGCTGCATGTCCCCCTCCCCCAGTCCCCATCCTCCACCCCTCACTTTCTTCATGTTCCTCTGATCCTGGCTCCTCAGCAGCACCAGCACTACCACCCTCTCACCCAAAGAAAGCAGAAAACAGTGAAGTGTACTAGCTGTGGCCTAATCCTTAATAGACGGAACCTACGGATACATCTTCGAAGACGTCACACTCCCATCAAAATGGACATTACGGCACAGAACCACCTCAGTGCTCAGTGTGTTGATTACACAAATGGAGTGTTTGCAGTAGCAAAGTCTTTTATAGCACCCAGCACACCAGTACGTGTCATTAAAAGGACATGGGGTCCTGAACAAAAAACAATGTGTGAGCTGGATATCTGCAGAATTAATGCAGAGTTTGCAGAGAGGTCAAACCTTCGTCCATTTGAGTGCCACCACATTCAGTCCCTCGTGTACTGCCCTCCAGCCAGAATGGACACTCCATCACTTACAGAGGATGTTTTGCAGGTGATGGTACATGACAAGTGGTTTGGGGAAGACAAAAAGGAAAGGTGTTTGGTACGTCAGAGAGAAGCAAATGATGCAGGAGTCCCGTTGTCCTGTCTGGTGACTGTGTGTGGACCCCCCTACAAAAAGCACATTTCTGTATACGAGTCAACTATCTCCTATTACAGCCGGCTTGGCAGAGTGGTGGTAAGGTACAATTCTAAAATCATTTCATGGCATTGTCCTTGCGCGAACCCAAGGCAGTCATGCATACCTAAATATGTTGCCAAGTGGCATTTATTTGAAACAGACCAGGCACTCTTCAGAAAAACCAGAAGTGTGGAGGAGAACATCACAGAACATTTTCCAATTGACATGGAAAGTTTTGACCTAGAAGAAGGAGCTCCATACTCACCTGAAGGCAAAAATCTGTCGCGGATGGTTCAATACATTTTTCATAAGAAGAAACTGCCTGCGATTTTCCCCTCAGACGTGGTCAAGACCATTCATTTCCCTGTGCACTTCATACCATCAGAAACCTTTTGCTCAGAATGTTTAGAGCCCACTCCTCTAAGCGAACCTGTGCTGATTACATCTAAGGCTAAAATCCTAACAATCACTGATGTCATAGAAGGTATGTTCTCTCTTTATTTAAATATTTATTATCGATATTTTAACATTTCATTACTCACTACATGTACTGTAAATGTCAGTGTAGCCATGACTTCCACTATCAGCAGCTTAGCCTCCTTCCCAGCAATTCACACTTGTATGCTTACTGAGATAATTTCATACACTGGCTTTTAGTACTGTGCAAAGTATAGAGACATGTCACAGTGTAAAATGGTGAAAGATAAATGTGTAACATTTACTGGTGCTTGTGTCCATTAGGAATTTCAGTGTACAGAAAATGGTGCTACAGGTGTGGTATGGCATATCGATACCAGGAGTGGACTGATGGTGTCCACAATTTCGATGACCACACACTTCTGTCCATATACATGTGCCATTTTCTACGCAATACACTTCAGGTAGGAACCATGTTCTGTTCTTTTAATCATTTAAAACAATTACGAATACTTTATCAAAATAATATATTGTAAAGCCTTTAAATGTCATACATCAATTTCACAGACTCATCAGGCAGTAGGGAGTGCCATGGATGTGTTGGAGAAGACCTCTGGTAAAACCTATCCATCCAGGGAAAGGGTCCTGCAGGCTTATTTAAGCTTTGAAGCACTGTCAGACCTCGGTTACACATATGCTTGTGTATCGTGTGGTTATCATCCAGTATCTGTTGTGATGGACCTTCATGAGAAGGGCGTTTTTAGCATGCCTGGTAAGTGAACACATTTATTCATTTTCTTAGTCTTACATTGTTTCAAGCACCACATATCCAGCTATGACTGTTTGGAACATGCTTACTTAAGTCTTGCTTTCCTTAGTGAGCAGCATTGAGGAACCATCTCAGACTTTTGATGGAAAGGTAAGTGTTGAAAATTTCTGGGAGATGGTTTCCCTTGAAATGATCAGCCGTGGGTTGGTCCCAAGTAAGTACAGTCCGCACAATGTTCTAGGTGGGATGACAGTATTCTAGCATTTACTTTGTTTATCGTGGAATAATGTACTGTTATGTTAATAATATTTTCTAACATCATTTAAAGGCAACAAGTCAAACCCATTTGTCGTCCATCCCAGTTACCATAGTTGGGCTCCGTGGATTGGTCCTCACACAAGAGATAGGGATGTTGTACTCAACACTGAATACAAAGAAGTGTATTCTGCTTGTAGTGCAAAGGAGGAATCTGAGTTTAACCTCACAGAGGACCGACTGACTGATGAACTTCTTAAGCTCAAGGTACTGAACTTAAGTCAATTTTTGTCAGTTTTGTCAAAGATGTGTGTTTTTGAACCACGCCAGACCAACTATACTAATGTTCATTATAGATGGAAGCTGTGCGTGCTCTGTGCCGACAGTGTGGCATAGACCCCAAAGGCTCACGGATGGACCTGGTAACGAGACTTCAACAAGAAATGAAGAACAGAGCGAGTTATGATAAGGTGTTTTCACAGATCTGGGGAGCTTCTGGTAAGTTGTGTTCTATTACT
The DNA here is from genome assembly GCF_048594095.1 of Paramormyrops kingsleyae. Classification (NCBI taxonomy): domain Eukaryota; kingdom Metazoa; phylum Chordata; class Actinopteri; order Osteoglossiformes; family Mormyridae; genus Paramormyrops; species Paramormyrops kingsleyae. Next base: position 32,986 of record NW_027326061.1, read on the forward strand.
GAGAGACCGTTTTTACAGACAGTTCTTAGTTTCATTACTTGGAATGGTTGCACTCTGATTTACAGTTTCCTTAAACAGGTGGATGGGCTGTGGTCACCTGTCCTTGTGCTGTGGTGTATGGTGTTAAGTTCAACATAAGGGCTGAGAGCCCCCGGGACTTTGCTGACCTTTTATTGTCGATGAAACATTTTCCAAACATTGTATTATATGATTTTGCGAGAGGGTTGGCAACACATACCAACCTAAGAGATCCAGAATCATTACCCTTCAAACCTCATGGGGGTAGGTTACTTGAGCCTACTGAAGATAACATCAGATGTGCCACTACTGGACAGATAAAAGTGAGCTTGCCATGGCTAGTCACCAAGAAGCCAGTTCCTGATGAAAATGGCCACCCTATAACTGGATCGTCTGAGCATTATGCTCTTTATGATAGATTTCATGAGGCAAACTCAAAAGATGCCAGGGATGTCTTGCGAAAGGTGGAACTGGTCCCAGAGTTACGTGGTTGGATCAACAGCCCGTGTGCTGAACAGCTCTTTGCTGGAATGAGGAAAAACAATCATTTTCTCAACATGATGACTCCCTATTTAAATGAAATCGGGGCATCTTGTTTAGAATAAAACTAAGAAAATACAGGAGATCGATCTTTCGCGTGTGTTGCTGCCGCCGCCATTTTGAAAGGCGCGTCTGCGTCACTGCGCATGCGCAAGCTTCGCATCCCATAAGGCAGTTATTTCGCCCGCATTGTTCAAACGGGTGGCACGCGCCTGGCCCTGCTCCTTGGATAATGGCAGCCTAGATCACGCTAGCTTTGTGCTACACTGACGGGACCCAGAGCCGCTATGGATGGATCTTCGCCTTTGGTGAAGTGTTTTTTTTTCTCTTTGACATTGAAATAAAACTGTTAAACTGATTACGGCTTTTTCTCATTTTTAAAAACTTGGGCTAAAGTAGTTGTGCTTGTTTCACACTTTCTCTTGTTTCGCTTGGGTATGCCTCTACTTAAATATTGTGTCTCTAGTTAAAATTTCCGGACTTGAAATGCCCTTAGATTCAGAACATGAGAAGGGTAACACATTGAATAGACTAAAATGAAATTGGGTATGCCTCTACTTAAATATTGTGTCTCTAGTTAAAATTTCCGGACTTGAAATGCCCTTAGATTCAGAACATGAGAAGGGTAACACATTGAATAGACTAAAATGAAATTTGAATAAATAAATCATGTATATATGTTTTGTTTTAGGGCGTAACACTAGAAAACGCAGACGGTACGTTTTGCTGCTAGGTTGTTTCTCTTTTGTTTCAGGGACCGCAGGTCTGGGCCTTATGTCCTAAAAATTATATGACAATATTGCAAAATATTTATCACAAATGCATATGTAGAAAACAGACTACGACAGGTGCTTTTGAGTTTTTCTGATTATGATGACCGAATTGTTTTATTAAGAGTTATGGAGTATGTGACCGATATATTATTAAATTACACCAACAACCTCAATGGTATTTATGTAAAAATAGTATATTATGATTGTTAATTATGCAGATGTTTAGGCTATATTATGATGCTCAGGATACTCAAGTTAATGCTGATGATATGAATGCTCTATAAGATATTTTATCGATATCACAGCCTGATAACCTTACAAGCTGCATTACTTCTGCATGCATGTTATGTTGTTAGAATGAGCGTGCACCTCAGAGTAACAGTAAGTTTACACAATGTTTTATTGTTTATGTTTTAAAGCATCCAACGCATTTACAGGCCAGTCCTGATGCAACAAGGTTTTGCCTAGACGGTGTGTTCAGATGCCCATGCTGCACTTATGCAACTGACCAACAATTCAAATTTACAACACACATTCAGAGCCACGTGAGACATGCAGTACAGCATAGAGGTAATTCCTAATGATGTTTATTGGTCTATTGATTTTGGTGGTTTTAAAACATACACATGCTTAAATGTAGAATGCACTTCTTACAATCAAGATAGACAAAATGATGTGGAGTTCCTTAGTGGGAGTCCCTGAAGTCATGTGAATATTGGTAAGCTAATTTACCTATGTTTGTGTTTTGTTTGACACTGTAACTTTCTGATCAGCTACTCCTGACCTCACTCCCCCAGTCCCGTTCTGTGTATACCTTTCTTTTCTGTTGATAGCTTTGGTCTTCATGTTGCCGTCTTGCAGGTTTCTTCATCAGCAAATGCAACAATTATTGCAGACCCACAGGACACTTTCATTGTCTTTATTGCAGCCAAACAATAATACGCAAAGACCAGTTTAAACATCATGTATCCCAATGCATCAGTGAAACCAAGCCAACCACAACGGAAGCGCATCAGTCACCTCCCGCCTCTCCTGCTCCCTCCTTTACTGCTTCTGAAGCTGCATGTCCCCCTCCCCCAGTCCCCATCCTCCACCCCTCACTTTCTTCATGTTCCTCTGATCCTGGCTCCTCAGCAGCACCAGCACTACCACCCTCTCACCCAAAGAAAGCAGAAAACAGTGAAGTGTACTAGCTGTGGCCTAATCCTTAATAGACGGAACCTACGGATACATCTTCGAAGACGTCACACTCCCATCAAAATGGACATTACGGCACAGAACCACCTCAGTGCTCAGTGTGTTGATTACACAAATGGAGTGTTTGCAGTAGCAAAGTCTTTTATAGCACCCAGCACACCAGTACGTGTCATTAAAAGGACATGGGGTCCTGAACAAAAAACAATGTGTGAGCTGGATATCTGCAGAATTAATGCAGAGTTTGCAGAGAGGTCAAACCTTCGTCCATTTGAGTGCCACCACATTCAGTCCCTCGTGTACTGCCCTCCAGCCAGAATGGACACTCCATCACTTACAGAGGATGTTTTGCAGGTGATGGTACATGACAAGTGGTTTGGGGAAGACAAAAAGGAAAGGTGTTTGGTACGTCAGAGAGAAGCAAATGATGCAGGAGTCCCGTTGTCCTGTCTGGTGACTGTGTGTGGACCCCCCTACAAAAAGCACATTTCTGTATACGAGTCAACTATCTCCTATTACAGCCGGCTTGGCAGAGTGGTGGTAAGGTACAATTCTAAAATCATTTCATGGCATTGTCCTTGCGCGAACCCAAGGCAGTCATGCATACCTAAATATGTTGCCAAGTGGCATTTATTTGAAACAGACCAGGCACTCTTCAGAAAAACCAGAAGTGTGGAGGAGAACATCACAGAACATTTTCCAATTGACATGGAAAGTTTTGACCTAGAAGAAGGAGCTCCATACTCACCTGAAGGCAAAAATCTGTCGCGGATGGTTCAATACATTTTTCATAAGAAGAAACTGCCTGCGATTTTCCCCTCAGACGTGGTCAAGACCATTCATTTCCCTGTGCACTTCATACCATCAGAAACCTTTTGCTCAGAATGTTTAGAGCCCACTCCTCTAAGCGAACCTGTGCTGATTACATCTAAGGCTAAAATCCTAACAATCACTGATGTCATAGAAGGTATGTTCTCTCTTTATTTAAATATTTATTATCGATATTTTAACATTTCATTACTCACTACATGTACTGTAAATGTCAGTGTAGCCATGACTTCCACTATCAGCAGCTTAGCCTCCTTCCCAGCAATTCACACTTGTATGCTTACTGAGATAATTTCATACACTGGCTTTTAGTACTGTGCAAAGTATAGAGACATGTCACAGTGTAAAATGGTGAAAGATAAATGTGTAACATTTACTGGTGCTTGTGTCCATTAGGAATTTCAGTGTACAGAAAATGGTGCTACAGGTGTGGTATGGCATATCGATACCAGGAGTGGACTGATGGTGTCCACAATTTCGATGACCACACACTTCTGTCCATATACATGTGCCATTTTCTACGCAATACACTTCAGGTAGGAACCATGTTCTGTTGTTTTAATCATTTAAAACAATTACGAATACTTTATCAAAATAATATATTGTAAAGCCTTTAAATGTCATACATCAATTTCACAGACTCATCAGGCAGTAGGGAGTGCCATGGATGTGTTGGAGAAGACCTCTGGTAAAACCTATCCATCCAGGGAAAGGGTCCTGCAGGCTTATTTAAGCTTTGAAGCACTGTCAGACCTCGGTTACACATATGCTTGTGTATCGTGTGGTTATCATCCAGTATCTGTTGTGATGGACCTTCATGAGAAGGGCGTTTTTAGCATGCCTGGTAAGTGAACACATTTATTCATTTTCTTAGTCTTACATTGTTTCAAGCACCACATATCCAGCTATGACTGTTTGGAACATGCTTACTTAAGTCTTGCTTTCCTTAGTGAGCAGCATTGAGGAACCATCTCAGACTTTTGATGGAAAGGTAAGTGTTGAAAATTTCTGGGAGATGGTTTCCCTTGAAATGATCAGCCGTGGGTTGGTCCCAAGTAAGTACAGTCCGCACAATGTTCTAGGTGGGATGACAGTATTCTAGCATTTACTTTGTTTATCGTGGAATAATGTACTGTTATGTTAATAATATTTTCTAACATCATTTAAAGGCAACAAGTCAAACCCATTTGTCGTCCATCCCAGTTACCATAGTTGGGCTCCGTGGATTGGTCCTCACACAAGAGATAGGGATGTTGTACTCAACACTGAATACAAAGAAGTGTATTCTGCTTGTAGTGCAAAGGAGGAATCTGAGTTTAACCTCACAGAGGACCGACTGACTGATGAACTTCTTAAGCTCAAGGTACTGAACTTAAGTCAATTTTTGTCAGTTTTGTCAAAGATGTGTGTTTTTGAACCACGCCAGACCAACTATACTAATGTTCATTATAGATGGAAGCTGTGCGTGCTCTGTGCCGACAGTGTGGCATAGACCCCAAAGGCTCACGGATGGACCTGGTAACGAGACTTCAACAAGAAATGAAGAACAGAGCGAGTTATGATAAGGTGTTTTCACAGATCTGGGGAGCTTCTGGTAAGTTGTGTTCTATTACTGAGAGACCGTTTTTACAGACAGTTCTTAGTTTCATTACTTGGAATGGTTGCACTCTGATTTACAGTTTCCTTAAACAGGTGGATGGGCTGTGGTCACCTGTCCTTGTGCTGTGGTGTATGGTGTTAAGTTCAACATAAGGGCTGAGAGCCCCCGGGACTTTGCTGACCTTTTATTGTCGATGAAACATTTTCCAAACATTGTATTATATGATTTTGCGAGAGGGTTGGCAACACATACCAACCTAAGAGATCCAGAATCATTACCCTTCAAACCTCATGGGGGTAGGTTACTTGAGCCTACTGAAGATAACATCAGATGTGCCACTACTGGACAGATAAAAGTGAGCTTGCCATGGCTAGTCACCAAGAAGCCAGTTCCTGATGAAAATGGCCACCCTATAACTGGATCGTCTGAGCATTATGCTCTTTATGATAGATTTCATGAGGCAAACTCAAAAGATGCCAGGGATGTCTTGCGAAAGGTGGAACTGGTCCCAGAGTTACGTGGTTGGATCAACAGCCCGTGTGCTGAACAGCTCTTTGCTGGAATGAGGAAAAACAATCATTTTCTCAACATGATGACTCCCTCATCGCATGTCTTTTTGATGCGAAATATTTTGTGTCACTACAACAATGCTAGAAATTCAAGAACCATAGAAAGCATGAAGAAGAGATTGGGCAAAGGAGTGGACATACAGTTAAATTCCAATGGTCAGACAGTTTTGGGTATGTATTCCACCCTCATTCTAAATTATTAGTGGTAATGTCATGTTTATGTCATGTTTATGTAATTTTGCTGTCCGGTGCCGTGAAGTTATATTTGTCTTTTAATTGTAGGTGATTCCTCATGTTTATTTTGCAATTTGAAAGATCATAAAGCTATAACTTACAAATCTGTCAGAAATGCTAGACAGCATAGCGTTGATGAGAAATGCATGCAGTACAACCGATTTAACTCATTCTAAATCATTTGGTTTAAAATGTGCTTTTTTGCAGCACCAGCTGAAGCACCAGCCGAACAAGCACAAACAACAACAGCAGCACCAGCTCATGGTATGACAACTGCAGCATCCCCTGGTATGAAGACAATATATATTTTTTGAGGGCCTGGTTGTACAACTTAATAAAAACCTTAACACATCCATGTTTTTTAGAATATGTATACTTATGTATGTTTGCAGTGGGTACTTGATCTGCAGCTAAATGTATACCAACCTTCAGCCACCCTAAGAAAGTGTTATATGCTTCATAAGATGGCTCAGTATCACAGAAATGTGGTGAAACACTTATTTGGTTAATATTTTCATGCATGGTCTGATATGTATGACAGGAGATCTACCAGTGTGCAGTGATGACTGCTGGGGACTACCACATCTGGAGCACACAAGTGCCCGATCGGAAATCAGAGACTCAGAGGTGCATGTTTTATGTTTTGTTCCTCCGTATTTGTTTGTTTGTTTATATATTGATTGACTCATTTGATTGATTGCCGCATGGGCTCTCTTAGTCGCAAATTTGGAAACCATTTAACAATTGGCAACCATTTCATGTAATACAGTTGTCATTGTTTATGGGTGTTATAACTTTTAACATCTAATGTATCGGTTATTATATTATTTATAACTTGGAAACAAACTATTCATTAATCAGTAATACAATTCCTTTTGTGTCATACTTTTTAAATATTTTCTGTGATGCCTCGTAGTGCATGGCATATAAGTGAAGTGATTAGTTGTCATTGACACACCACAGCACACAGTGCACAACAACAAAATGTGTACTCTGCATTTAACCTATATGACACCATGACATTGCAGAGGAGAGCAGTGCTTGGGGGTGGTACCTTGCTCAGGGTACTTCAGTGGCACCTTTCGATTACAAGTGCACTTCCCTATCCATTAGGCCACCACTGACCCTATTACAAACAGCAGCATAATTTAATGGAGTCAGATTAATTGGTCTTAGTGATCTGATCTGAAGGTGGGGATTAGGGTTGTAACGGTATGAGATTTTCACGGTATGATAATCGTCTCAGAAAATATCACGGTTTCGTGGTATACGGTATTAAACTATCATTATTATTAGTATAATCATCAGCTACAATGACCCTTAAATGAATAAAAAGAGATATGGTTTTTGGATGAACATGGTTTATTGTAACAAACTTTTTTTTAATGAAAATAAAAAAAACTTATGGAAGTATGAGTCTAACTTTTGGGGGAAAAATAAATAAAATAAAGCTGCGCATCTCCCATTTGAACAAAATAAGGAATAAGTTATTTCTCTTTATATTAGACAAGAATAAATCAAACTGTCCTTCCTCTTTAACAGCATATATGGGAGAGCAATATGTGCAGGGTCATGTTTGTTAATATTTTCCTGAGATTATCATAGCAGCATGCATTTCTTTGCTTTTTTTCAGGTCAGATTATGATGAAGAAATGTAAGCATGTTGAGATTTTCAGGGCTCAATCTTGACCGCTGAGGTGAGAGAATGTGTCCACTTGTACTAAACACCTATGAGTTTTCAGTTAGTGTATTTGATGATTATTCTTTTAAATAAAATTATAAAGTGATCATTAAGTGTTCTCTTGAGAGTAGCTCTGGATATGTTCATGTGTTCACGTCTTCACATAGTGAATGAGACAGCAGACGCTTTAAAAACCATGACCATCATGCAGTGGCGGTTTTAGGCATGGGCGAACGGGGCAGCCGCCCGGGGCGGCACTTTTTCATGTCACGTGGGGGGCGGCACACGAACTTGGAGGAAAACAAAAATAATCTAAATAAAGCGTTTTTCTAGAGGATGGGCGAGCGGAGACGATAAGGGATGAAGTTGGGAGGGCGCCGGGAGGGATTCTATGGGGGGCGGCACACGAACCTGGAGGACAAAATAATCATCTGTGCCGCTGTGTGTGTGTGTGTGTGTGTGTGTGTGTGTGTGTGTGTGTGTGTGGTGTGGGGGGGGGGGGGGTAGTTGGTTAATGAGCAAGCGGCAGCCTTTTTGCGCTGTATATTCACAGACGCACATCGCGATTTAATTTGCTGCACAGCTATATTTTGATTTATTCATCCATCTATCTATCAAATCGGACATTTTACGTGGCATCTGAATTATACTGTAATTGACTCCAATTACATGACTGGATTCCGGGATTCCCTCTGCATCACAGAAATAATACGGCTTTAAGTTATAAATGGAACTTACCTTTATCTTCACGGAGGGATGGTGTTCGCGAATATGGGAGAACATGTTCGACGTATTTCCTCCTTTTGCGGCCACTGTTCGTCCACATTTCTTGCAAACTGGATATCCACCCCACGATCATTTTTCGGATACCCAAAATATTCCCATACTGCAGATTTTAATTTTTTTTTCGGCAGGAAATAGAGATTAGAATTTGCAGCCACTATCGGACATTTTCGCCGCTGTGCATTTATGGGTGGAGTCTAAGCAGTAAAGCGGAAAGAAGTTGCATATACACAGCAGCGCAGGTGAGATCTGGTTTCTTTTTTTTTTTTCCAAACCGCGGATAGGCAAATGTGCATGATATGATAATCGTACATGTCAATATCACAATAAACCGCCATACCGGTATACCGTTACAACCCTAGTGGGGATTGATACACCTTACAAAGTTGATGCTGTAATATTTATCACTCTGATGCATTGTTCTGACCCATATGCATATAAGCCTTTCAGTCTGACAAGCTGGTAGTATCATGACTGCCTTTTTCCAGGTCTGGTGCCCAACGTGATCAAATTGTTTTACACCTGTGCCCTCAGGTGGAGTCAACTCTATGTGATACCATTACAATATGTCATAGTTTTACAATAGTTGTGACAATATAATTTCTTTTAGGAAAATTCAATGTGTTGAAAGCACAGATGGTAGAGGAGGAGGAATGGGTTCCATCTCCATTGAACAGGTATTTATGTAGCTGATCTTACAGCTGAACCTGCTGTTTTTCTCTTTTTTTCTCTGTGCTTACTGTGCTGTACCCTACAAAAATGTGAAAACAATGAGCTTCATTTTAAGCAGTTGGAGTTGGAATGTAGAAGTCATGCTATTTTTGTCTGTTTTTGTTATATTACAGAACTATTGTAAAATAATATTTGCATGCTTGTATGATTTCTTTCACAGATCCCCCTCGACGTCCTGGAGGATATCCTTTTAGAAGTAGTCCTGTTCGAGGGTGACAAAGCTTTTTTAAAGCTGTCACTTGTTTGTCACCTTTTTTTGGGACTTAGTCGGAAGGGAAACATTCCGTGCCCGAGCGCATTTTCAGTGGCTTGACAGTAGGTATAAAACATATTATGATATTTGAATACCCTTTGAGTTAGGATGTTTGTATTCCCATTAACAAGGGATTTTACTCTAATGAATCATTCTTAAATTTGAAACCTACAGGTGTAGTCCCATGGAAACTGTACAGTGCGGCCTATCAAGCACAATTCCGACGATTGTATCGCCTGGAATGCTGCCAGCACTGTCTAGAGACTTATAAGAACAGCTTACCAGGTATGCATACTGTGTAAGAATGTTGACAATTGTTGCTGAAGTCAGTGGTTGCAAAAAGAAAGTCACCAGAACAATTTATTGTGTGTCAGGTCCTGAATATTTTCTTGAAAGTATGCAATGAAAAACATTGTTGCTCTGTTTTGATACTAAGTATGCTTGCTTATTATTTATTGTCCCATAGGCTACATTGGGCGTGGAAGACGAGGGAACTTCACACAGCCTGGGTTCTGCAGCGAGTTCTGCAAACACCTTACGGAAGACTTGGGTGTGTGAATGGGTGGGTGGGTCAGTGAGTGAGTGAGTGAATGGGTGGGTATGTAAGGAAAATAGCAAATTGGATGACTTTGGAATAAAAAAATAACAGCTACTATGCCTCTGTTTCCTTGTCTACACACAGACTACACACATGACCGAACCACATTTTAAGTTTTATCAGCTTTTCATTAAAAAGCACAGTGGCACCCAATTGTGATGAGTTACTGTATGTGGAAATGAGTGGCACCTCTGTATCATTTGTGAATAATTTGTCATCTCATATCGACATTAAATCATAAGTTTATTTAATTTTAATGTTGGCACAGAAATAAGTTACAGTGCCTTTGGAAATGCAATAAAATGCTCATTTGGAAAACGTTTAACTATCCTTTGTAATTGAGTAAAATTATGATAACCGAATACTTTTATAAGGCACTGTATACTTGATTGCAATGGGTTTTATTACTTTCCGGCTATATTAATACACCAATCAATATGTTAACCAATCATCACAGACAAGCATTACATCGATATCGGATTGAAACTATATTATGGCCATCCTACAGCTACATAAACAAGGGTAAATAGTCCTACTTTCACTGTCCTGGAGAGAGAGAGCGAGAGAGACAGAGATGTAAACATGTAAGCAGCAGCAGAATAAAATAGAAATATGATTTCAGAATGTTTTACTTACTGTATGCAAATGTCATTTTCGAGAAATGTTTGGCTCGCATTATCACCAAATTGATGACAATATCACCATTTACTACAAAACTTTGAACTCAATAATTAACAAAATAATATATAAGAAATAAATTGAGAAACTAAATTTCCTGTTACAGACAATTTATCTTAAAATAGTTTGATGTTCAGAATGCTCCTCACTCCACTTCACGCAACTTTAAAACACGCAAGGACCATGTTAGGCCAAAAGCTGAACAATGTTTGTGGGCAACACTCTTGATTTCCCCAGGAGATCTAGACATAGCATATATGCTCACCTAAAGGATTATTAGGAACACCTGTTCAATTTCTCATTAATGCAATTATCTAATCAACCAATCACATGGCAGTTGCTTCAATGCATTTAGGGGTGTGGTCCTGGTCAAGACAATCTCCTGAACTCCAAACTGAATGTCAGAATGGGAAAGAAAGGTGATTTAAGCAATTTTGAGCGTGGCATAGTTGTTGGTGCCAGACGGGCCGGTCTGAGTATTTCACAATCTGCTCAGTTACTGGGATTTTCACGCACAACCATTTCTAGGGTTTACAAAGAATGGTGTGCAAAGGGAAAAACATCCAGTATGCGGCAGTCCCGTTGGGCGAAAATGCCTTGTTGATGCTAGAGGTCAGAGGAGAATGGTCCGACTGATTCAAGCTGATAGAAGAGCAACTGAAAGTCCAAAAACCAACTGAGTGGTTGGCTGAAATAACCACTCGTTACAACCGAGGTATGCAGCAAAGCATTTGTGAAGCCACAACACGCACAACCTTGAGGCGGATGGGCTACAACAGCAGAAGACCCCACCGGGTACCACTCATCTCCACTACAAATAGGAAAAAGAGGCTACAATTTGCACGAGCTCACCAAAATTGGACAGTTGAAGACTGGAAAAATGTTGCCTGGTCTGATGAGTCTCGATTTCTGTTGAGACATTCAAATGGTAGAGTCAGAATTTGGCGTAAACAGAATGAGAACATGGATCCATCATGCCTTGTTACCACTGTGCAGGCTGCTGGTGGTGGTGTAATGGTGTGGGGGATGTTTTCTTGGCACACTTTAGGCCCCTTAGTGCCAATTGGGCATCGTTTAAATGCCACGGCCTACCTGAGCATTGTTTCTGACCATGTCCATCCCTTTATGACCACCATGTACCCATCCTCTGATGGCTACTTCCAGCAGGATAATGCACCATGTCACAAAGCTCGAATCATTTCAAATTGATTTCTTGAACATGACAGTGAGTTCACTGTACTACAATGGCCCCAACAGTCACCAGATCTCAACCCAATAGAGCATCTTCGGGATGTGTTGGAACGGGAGCTTCGTGCCCTGGATGTGCATCCCACAAATCTCCATCAACTGCAAGATGCTATCCTATCAATATGGGCCAACATTTCTAAAGAATGCTTTCAGCACCTTGTTGAATCAATGCCACGTAGAATTAAGGCAGTTCTGAAGGCGAAAGGGGGTCAAACACCATATTAGTATGGTGTTCCTAATAATCCTTTAGGTGAGTGTATGTGTGTATGTGCACAATGAATGAATGGAATAAGCTGCTACAGTTACATTGAACCATGTGCTTGTGCTCATGTGCACAAGCACACACACACACACACACACACACGCCGATGGGCTTTAAAGTTTAACTTTAGGTTTGTGAAAGCAGACATAATTATTTCTGTCAGGACCTCGATGTGTATCCAAGCCCCAAAAACACACTAACTCAGGCGTTCACGCAACTTATCGCGAAAAACCAGACAGAAATAGACTTGAAAATTTTAAAGAAAAGACATTAGCGGTTTTTGTTAATGTTTAAAGGTATAAAAAAAAAACCTTTGCTGCCTTTCTTAAATGGCTAGAAAACATTGCCTCAACACTATTAAACACGGAATCCGCTGTTTGTAAACGGTCCGCATTTTACCCTCACCGCTAAAATAGTTGTGCTTGTTTCACACTTTCTCTTGTTTCGCTTGGGTATGCCTCTACTTAAATATTGTGTCTCTAGTTAAAAGTTTGGGACCTGTGTCTCATTCACATAGGCTTTCACATATGCAAATTGCCACCCCTCTTCTGGGCTAATGCCGTACGCTCATTTTGACAACGAATTGCCAGCGTTATTCGTTTATTTTTTTTGTCTAAAATGTTTATTATTCACATTGGTAGAAAAGTGCTTCAATACTTTAAAAAAAGGTCATGGTTTATTTGAAATAACTGGGCACTCCGTTTGTTGCTGCCATATTTTGAAATGGGTTGTCTAAGGAATCCTTATTCTTTGTTTGATGCCCCGGTTTCGGGTAAACATCCGCGACGGTTTATGACTACACCACATGGCCAAAGTGGCCTGCGAACGGACGATCACCCTGATAACAAAATACAACTAAATACATCTTTGTCAGGATGTGGGGCGGGGCAGGTCTATGACATTCGGGCTAAATGGGGGCAATAGCTTGGGGAGCCAGCCTATCTCAAAGCCTGTGGCCTGTTTGATTCTACCCCATGTTTCCTCCGTGTATGTCCGCTGTGATATGCTTAACAGACACGTTTGATGGCATTATTCTAACATAGCATGTTGCTAAATACCGCTCACTAGTTCCTACAGCTATTAAATGTATTTAAATGAAATCGGGGCATCTTGTTTAGAATAAAACTAAGAAAATACAGGAGATCGATCTTTCGCGTGTGTTGCTGCCGCCGCCATTTTGAAAGGCGCGTCTGCGTCACTGCGCATGCGCAAGCTTCGCATCCCATAAGGCAGTTATTTCGCCCGCATTGTTCAAACGAGTGGCACGCGCCTGGCCCTGCTCCTTGGATAATGGCAGCCTAGATCACGCTAGCTTTGTGCTACGCTGACGGGACCCAGAGCCGCTATGGATGGATCTTCGCCTTTGGTGAAGTGTTTTTTTTTCTCTTTGACATTGAAATAAAACTGTTAAACTGATTACGGCTTTTTCTCATTTTTAAAAACTTGGGCTAAAGTAGTTGTGCTTGTTTCACACTTTCTCTTGTTTCGCTTGGGTATGCCTCTACTTAAATATTGTGTCTCTAGTTAAAAGTTTTGGACCTGTGTCTCATTCACATAGGCTTTCACATATGCAAATTGCCACCCCTCTTCTGGGCTAATGCCGTACGCTCATTTTGACAACGAATTACCAGCGTTATTCGTTGATTTTTTTTGTCTAAAATGTTTATTATTCACATTGGTAGAAAAGTGCTTCAATACTTTAAAAAAAAGGTCATGGTTTATTTGAAATAACTGGGCACTCCGTTTGTTGCTGCCATATTTTGAAATGGGTTGTCTAAGGAATCCTTATTCTTTGTTTGATGCCCCGGTTTCGGGTAAACATCCGCGACGGTTTATGACTACACCACATGGCCAAAGTGGCCTGCGAACGGACGATCACCCTGATAACAAAATACAACTAAATACATCTTTGTCAGGATGTGGGGGGGGGGGAGAGGTCTATGACATTCGGGCTAAATGGGGGCAATAGCTTGGGGAGCCAGCCTATCTCAAAGCCTGTGGCCTGTTTGATTCTACCCCATGTTTCCTCCGTGTATGTCCGCTGTGATATGCTTAACAGACACGTTTGATGGCATTATTCTAACATAGCATGTTGCTAAATACCGCTCACTAGTTCCTACAGCTATTAAATGTATTTAAATGAAATCGGGGCATCTTGTTTAGAATAAAACTAAGAAAATACAGGAGATCGATCTTTCGCGGGTGTTGCTGCCGCCGCCATTTTGAAAGGCGCGTCTGCGTCACTGCGCATGCGCAAGCTTCGCATCCCATAAGGCAGTTATTTCGCCCGCATTGTTCAAACGGGTGGCACGCGCCTGGCCCTGCTCCTTGGATAATGGCAGCCTAGATCACGCTAGCTTTGTGCTACGCTGACGGGACCCAGAGCCGCTATGGATGGATCTTCGCCTTTGGTGAAGTGTTTTTTTTTCTCTTTGACATTGAAATAAAACTGTTAAACTGATTACGGCTTTTTCTCATTTTTAAAAACTTGGGCTAAAGTAGTTGTGCTTGTTTCACACTTTCTCTTGTTTCGCTTGGGTATGCCTCTACTTAAATATTGTGTCTCTAGTTAAAAGTTTTGGACCTGTGTCTCATTCACATAGGGCTTTCACATATGCAAATTGCCACCCCTCTTCTGGGCTAATGCCGTACGCTCATTTTGACAACGAATTACCAGCGTTATTCGTTGATTTTTTTTGTCTAAAATGTTTATTATTCACATTGGTAGAAAAGTGCTTCAATACTTTAAAAAAAAGGTCATGGTTTATTTGAAATAACTGGGCACTCCGTTTGTTGCTGCCATATTTTGAAATGGGTTGTCTAAGGAATCCTTATTCTTTGTTTGATGCCCCGGTTTCGGGTAAACATCCGCGACGGTTTATGACTACACCACATGGCCAAAGTGGCCTGCGAACGGACGATCACCCTGATAACAAAATACAACTAAATACATCTTTGTCAGGATGTGGGGGGGGGGGAGAGGTCTATGACATTCGGGCTAAATGGGGGCAATAGCTTGGGGAGCCAGCCTATCTCAAAGCCTGTGGCCTGTTTGATTCTACCCCATGTTTCCTCCGTGTATGTCCGCTGTGATATGCTTAACAGACACGTTTGATGGCATTATTCTAACATAGCATGTTGCTAAATACCGCTCACTAGTTCCTACAGCTATTAAATGTATTTAAATGAAATCGGGGCATCTTGTTTAGAATAAAACTAAGAAAATACAGGAGATCGATCTTTCGCGGGTGTTGCTGCCGCCGCCATTTTGAAAGGCGCGTCTGCGTCACTGCGCATGCGCAAGCTTCGCATCCCATAAGGCAGTTATTTCGCCCGCATTGTTCAAACGGGTGGCACGCGCCTGGCCCTGCTCCTTGGATAATGGCAGCCTAGATCACGCTAGCTTTGTGCTACGCTGACGGGACCCAGAGTCGCTATGGATGGATCTTCGCCTTTGGTGAAGTGTTTTTTTTTCTCTTTGACATTGAAATAAAACTGTTAAACTGATTACGGCTTTTTCTCATTTTTAAAAACTTGGGCTAAAGTAGTTGTGCTTGTTTCACACTTTCTCTTGTTTCGCTTGGGTATGCCTCTACTTAAATATTGTGTCTCTAGTTAAAAGTTTTGGACCTGTGTCTCATTCACATAGGCTTTCACATATGCAAATTGCCACCCCTCTTCTGGGCTAATGCCGTACGCTCATTTTGACAACGAATTACCAGCGTTATTCGTTGATTTTTTTTGTCTAAAATGTTTATTATTCACATTGGTAGAAAAGTGCTTCAATACTTTAAAAAAAAGGTCATGGTTTATTTGAAATAACTGGGCACTCCGTTTGTTGCTGCCATATTTTGAAATGGGTTGTCTAAGGAATCCTTATTCTTTGTTTGATGCCCCGGTTTCGGGTAAACATCCGCGACGGTTTATGACTACACCACATGGCCAAAGTGGCCTGCGAACGGACGATCACCCTGATAACAAAATACAACTAAATACATCTTTGTCAGGATGTGGGGGGGGGGGGGAGGTCTATGACATTCGGGCTAAATGGGGGCAATAGCTTGGGGAGCCAGCCTATCTCAAAGCCTGTGGCCTGTTTGATTCTACCCCATGTTTCCTCCGTGTATGTCCGCTGTGATATGCTTAACAGACACGTTTGATGGCATTATTCTAACATAGCATGTTGCTAAATACCGCTCACTAGTTCCTACAGCTATTAAATGTATTTAAATGAAATCGGGGCATCTTGTTTAGAATAAAACTAAGAAAATACAGGAGATCGATCTTTCGCGTGTGTTGCTGCCGCCGCCATTTTGAAAGGCGCGTCTGCGTCACTGCGCATGCGCAAGCTTCGCATCCCATAAGGCAGTTATTTCGCCCGCATTGTTCAAACGGGTGGCACGCGCCTGGCCCTGCTCCTTGGATAATGGCAGCCTAGATCACGCTAGCTTTGTGCTACGCTGACGGGACCCAGAGCCGCTATGGATGGATCTTCGCCTTTGGTGAAGTGTTTTTTTTTCTCTTTGACATTGAAATAAAACTGTTAAACTGATTACGGCTTTTTCTCATTTTTAAAAACTTGGGCTAAAGTAGTTGTGCTTGTTTCACACTTTCTCTTGTTTCGCTTGGGTATGCCTCTACTTAAATATTGTGTCTCTAGTTAAAAGTTTTGGACCTGTGTCTCATTCACATAGGGCTTTCACATATGCAAATTGCCACCCCTCTTCTGGGCTAATGCCGTACGCTCATTTTGACAACGAATTACCAGCGTTATTCGTTGATTTTTTTTGTCTAAAATGTTTATTATTCACATTGGTAGAAAAGTGCTTCAATACTTTAAAAAAAAGGTCATGGTTTATTTGAAATAACTGGGCACTCCGTTTGTTGCTGCCATATTTTGAAATGGGTTGTCTAAGGAATCCTTATTCTTTGTTTGATGCCCCGGTTTCGGGTAAACATCCGCGACGGTTTATGACTACACCACATGGCCAAAGTGGCCTGCGAACGGACGATCACCCTGATAACAAAATACAACTAAATACATCTTTGTCAGGATGTGGGGGGGGGGGAGGTCTATGACATTCGGGCTAAATGGGGGCAATAGCTTGGGGAGCCAGCCTATCTCAAAGCCTGTGGCCTGTTTGATTCTACCCCATGTTTCCTCCGTGTATGTCCGCTGTGATATGCTTAACAGACACGTTTGATGGCATTATTCTAACATAGCATGTTGCTAAATACCGCTCACTAGTTCCTACAGCTATTAAATGTATTTAAATGAAATCGGGGCATCTTGTTTAGAATAAAACTAAGAAAATACAGGAGATCGATCTTTCGCGTGTGTTGCTGCCGCCGCCATTTTGAAAGGCGCGTCTGCGTCACTGCGCATGCGCAAGCTTCGCATCCCATAAGGCAGTTATTTCGCCCGCATTGTTCAAACGGGTGGCACGCGCCTGGCCCTGCTCCTTGGATAATGGCAGCCTAGATCACGCTAGCTTTGTGCTACGCTGACGGGACCCAGAGCCGCTATGGATGGATCTTCGCCTTTGGTGAAGTGTTTTTTTTTCTCTTTGACATTGAAATAAAACTGTTAAACTGATTACGGCTTTTTCTCATTTTTAAAAACTTGGGCTAAAGTAGTTGTGCTTGTTTCACACTTTCTCTTGTTTCGCTTGGGTATGCCTCTACTTAAATATTGTGTCTCTAGTTAAAAGTTTTGGACCTGTGTCTCATTCACATAGGCTTTCACATATGCAAATTGCCACCCCTCTTCTGGGCTAATGCCGTACGCTCATTTTGACAACGAATTACCAGCGTTATTCGTTGATTTTTTTTTGTCTAAAATGTTTATTATTCACATTGGTAGAAAAGTGCTTCAATACTTTAAAAAAAAGGTCATGGTTTATTTGAAATAACTGGGCACTCCGTTTGTTGCTGCCATATTTTGAAATGGGTTGTCTAAGGAATCCTTATTCTTTGTTTGATGCCCCGGTTTCGGGTAAACATCCGCGACGGTTTATGACTACACCACATGGCCAAAGTGGCCTGCGAACGGACGATCACCCTGATAACAAAATACAACTAAATACATCTTTGTCAGGATGTGGGGGGGGGGGAGGTCTATGACATTCGGGCTAAATGGGGGCAATAGCTTGGGGAGCCAGCCTATCTCAAAGCCTGTGGCCTGTTTGATTCTACCCCATGTTTCCTCCGTGTATGTCCGCTGTGATATGCTTAACAGACACGTTTGATGGCATTATTCTAACATAGCATGTTGCTAAATACCGCTCACTAGTTCCTACAGCTATTAAATGTATTTAAATGAAATCGGGGCATCTTGTTTAGAATAAAACTAAGAAAATACAGGAGATCGATCTTTCGCGTGTGTTGCTGCCGCCGCCATTTTGAAAGGCGCGTCTGCGTCACTGCGCATGCGCAAGCTTCGCATCCCATAAGGCAGTTATTTCGCCCGCATTGTTCAAACGGGTGGCACGCGCCTGGCCCTGCTCCTTGGATAATGGCAGCCTAGATCACGCTAGCTTTGTGCTACGCTGACGGGACCCAGAGCCGCTATGGATGGATCTTCGCCTTTGGTGAAGTGTTTTTTTTTCTCTTTGACATTGAAATAAAACTGTTAAACTGATTACGGCTTTTTCTCATTTTTAAAAACTTGGGCTAAAGTAGTTGTGCTTGTTTCACACTTTCTCTTGTTTCGCTTGGGTATGCCTCTACTTAAATATTGTGTCTCTAGTTAAAAGTTTTGGACCTGTGTCTCATTCACATAGGCTTTCACATATGCAAATTGCCACCCCTCTTCTGGGCTAATGCCGTACGCTCATTTTGACAACGAATTACCAGCGTTATTCGTTGATTTTTTTTTGTCTAAAATGTTTATTATTCACATTGGTAGAAAAGTGCTTCAATACTTTAAAAAAAAGGTCATGGTTTATTTGAAATAACTGGGCACTCCGTTTGTTGCTGCCATATTTTGAAATGGGTTGTCTAAGGAATCCTTATTCTTTGTTTGATGCCCCGGTTTCGGGTAAACATCCGCGACGGTTTATGACTACACCACATGGCCAAAATGGCCTGCGAACGGACGATCACCCTGATAACAAAATACAACTAAATACATCTTTGTCAGGATGTGGGGGGGGGGAGAGGTCTATGACATTCGGGCTAAATGGGGGCAATAGCTTGGGGAGCCAGCCTATCTCAAAGCCTGTGGCCTGTTTGATTCTACCCCATGTTTCCTCCGTGTATGTCCGCTGTAATATGCTTAACAGACACGTTTGATGGCATTATTCTAACATAGCATGTTGCTAAATACCGCTCACTAGTTCCTACAGCTATTAAATTTATTTAAATGAAATCGGGGCATCTTGTTTAGAATAAAACTAAGAAAATACAGGAGATCGATCTTTCGCGTGTGTTGCTGCCGCCGCCATTTTGAAAGGCGCGTCTGCGTCACTGCGCATGCGCAAGCTTCGCATCCCATAAGGCAGTTATTTCGCCCGCATTGTTCAAACGGGTGGCACGCGCCTGGCCCTGCTCCTTGGATAATGGCAGCCTAGATCACGCTAGCTTTGTGCTACGCTGACGGGACCCAGAGCCGCTATGGATGGATCTTCGCCTTTGGTGAAGTGTTTTTTTTTCTCTTTGACATTGAAATAAAACTGTTAAACTGATTACGGCTTTTTCTCATTTTTAAAAACTTGGGCTAAAGTAGTTGTGCTTGTTTCACACTTTCTCTTGTTTCGCTTGGGTATGCCTCTACTTAAATATTGTGTCTCTAGTTAAAAGTTTTGGACCTGTGTCTCATTCACATAGGCTTTCACATATGCAAATTGCCACCCCTCTTCTGGGCTAATGCCGTACGCTCATTTTGACAACGAATTACCAGCGTTATTCGTTGATTTTTTTTGTCTAAAATGTTTATTATTCACATTGGTAGAAAAGTGCTTCAATACTTTAAAAAAAAGGTCATGGTTTATTTGAAATAACTGGGCACTCCGTTTGTTGCTGCCATATTTTGAAATGGGTTGTCTAAGGAATCCTTATTCTTTGTTTGATGCCCCGGTTTCGGGTAAACATCCGCGACGGTTTATGACTACACCACATGGCCAAAGTGGCCTGCGAACGGACGATCACCCTGATAACAAAATACAACTAAATACATCTTTGTCAGGATGTGGGGGGGGGGGAGAGGTCTATGACATTCGGGCTAAATGGGGGCAATAGCTTGGGGAGCCAGCCTATCTCAAAGCCTGTGGCCTGTTTGATTCTACCCCATGTTTCCTCCGTGTATGTCCGCTGTGATATGCTTAACAGACACGTTTGATGGCATTATTCTAACATAGCATGTTGCTAAATACCGCTCACTAGTTCCTACAGCTATTAAATGTATTTAAATGAAATCGGGGCATCTTGTTTAGAATAAAACTAAGAAAATACAGGAGATCGATCTTTCGCGTGTGTTGCTGCCGCCGCCATTTTGAAAGGCGCGTCTGCGTCACTGCGCATGCGCAAGCTTCGCATCCCATAAGGCAGTTATTTCGCCCGCATTGTTCAAACGGGTGGCACGTGCCTGGCCCTGCTCCTTGGATAATGGCAGCCTAGATCACGCTAGCTTTGTGCTACACTGACGGGACCCAGAGCCGCTATGGATGGATCTTCGCCTTTGGTGAAGTGTTTTTTTTTCTCTTTGACATTGAAATAAAACTGTTAAACTGATTACGGCTTTTTCTCATTTTTAAAAACTTGGGCTAAAGTAGTTGTGCTTGTTTCACACTTTCTCTTGTTTCGCTTGGGTATGCCTCTACTTAAATATTGTGTCTCTAGTTAAAAGTTTTGGACCTGTGTCTCATTCACATAGGCTTTCACATATGCAAATTGCCACCCCTCTTCTGGGCTAATGCCGTACGCTCATTTTGACAACGAATTACCAGCGTTATTCGTTGATTTTTTTTGTCTAAAATGTTTATTATTCACATTGATAGAAAAGTGCTTCAATACTTTAAAAAAAAGGTCATGGTTTATTTGAAATAACTGGGCACTCCGTTTGTTGCTGCCATATTTTGAAATGGGTTGTCTAAGGAATCCTTATTCTTTGTTTGATGCCCCGGTTTCGGGTAAACATCCGCGACGGTTTATGACTACACCACATGGCCAAAGTGGCCTGCGAACGGACGATCACCCTGATAACAAAATACAACTAAATACATCTTTGTCAGGATGTGGGGGGGGGGAGAGGTCTATGACATTCGGGCTAAATGGGGGCAATAGCTTGGGGAGCCAGCCTATCTCAAAGCCTGTGGCCTGTTTGATTCTACCCCATGTTTCCTCCGTGTATGTCCGCTGTGATATGCTTAACAGACACGTTTGATGGCATTATTCTAACATAGCATGTTGCTAAATACCGCTCACTAGTTCCTACAGCTATTAAATGTATTTAAATGAAATCGGGGCATCTTGTTTAGAATAAAACTAAGAAAATACAGGAGATCGATCTTTCGCGTGTGTTGCTGCCGCCGCCATTTTGAAAGGCGCGTCTGCGTCACTGCGCATGCGCAAGCTTCGCATCCCATAAGGCAGTTATTTCGCCCGCATTGTTCAAACGGGTGGCACGCGCCTGGCCCTGCTCCTTGGATAATGGCAGCCTAGATCACGCTAGCTTTGTGCTACGCTGACGGGACCCAGAGCCGCTATGGATGGATCTTCGCCTTTGGTGAAGTGTTTTTTTTTCTCTTTGACATTGAAATAAAACTGTTAAACTGATTACGGCTTTTTCTCATTTTTAAAAACTTGGGCTAAAGTAGTTGTGCTTGTTTCACACTTTCTCTTGTTTCGCTTGGGTATGCCTCTACTTAAATATTGTGTCTCTAGTTAAAAGTTTTGGACCTGTGTCTCATTCACATAGGCTTTCACATATGCAAATTGCCACCCCTCTTCTGGGCTAATGCCGTACGCTCATTTTGACAACGAATTACCAGCGTTATTCGTTGATTTTTTTTGTCTAAAATGTTTATTATTCACATTGGTAGAAAAGTGCTTCAATACTTTAAAAAAAAGGTCATGGTTTATTTGAAATAACTGGGCACTCCGTTTGTTGCTGCCATATTTTGAAATGGGTTGTCTAAGGAATCCTTATTCTTTGTTTGATGCCCCGGTTTCGGGTAAACATCCGCGACGGTTTATGACTACACCACATGGCCAAAGTGGCCTGCGAACGGACGATCACCCTGATAACAAAATACAACTAAATACATCTTTGTCAGGATGTGGGGGGGGGGGAGGTCTATGACATTCGGGCTAAATGGGGGCAATAGCTTGGGGAGCCAGCCTATCTCAAAGCCTGTGGCCTGTTTGATTCTACCCCATGTTTCCTCCGTGTATGTCCGCTGTGATATGCTTAACAGACACGTTTGATGGCATTATTCTAACATAGCATGTTGCTAAATACCGCTCACTAGTTCCTACAGCTATTAAATGTATTTAAATGAAATCGGGGCATCTTGTTTAGAATAAAACTAAGAAAATACAGGAGATCGATCTTTCGCGTGTGTTGCTGCCGCCGCCATTTTGAAAGGCGCGTCTGCGTCACTGCGCATGCGCAAGCTTCGCATCCCATAAGGCAGTTATTTCGCCCGCATTGTTCAAACGAGTGGCACGCGCCTGGCCCTGCTCCTTGGATAATGGCAGCCTAGATCACGCTAGCTTTGTGCTACGCTGACGGGACCCAGAGCCGCTATGGATGGATCTTCGCCTTTGGTGAAGTGTTTTTTTTTCTCTTTGACATTGAAATAAAACTGTTAAACTGATTACGGCTTTTTCTCATTTTTAAAAACTTGGGCTAAAGTAGTTGTGCTTGTTTCACACTTTCTCTTGTTTCGCTTGGGTATGCCTCTACTTAAATATTGTGTCTCTAGTTAAAAGTTTTGGACCTGTGTCTCATTCACATAGGCTTTCACATATGCAAATTGCCACCCCTCTTCTGGGCTAATGCCGTACGCTCATTTTGACAACGAATTACCAGCGTTATTCGTTGATTTTTTTTGTCTAAAATGTTTATTATTCACATTGGTAGAAAAGTGCTTCAATACTTTAAAAAAAAGGTCATGGTTTATTTGAAATAACTGGGCACTCCGTTTGTTGCTGCCATATTTTGAAATGGGTTGTCTAAGGAATCCTTATTCTTTGTTTGATGCCCCGGTTTCGGGTAAACATCCGCGACGGTTTATGACTACACCACATGGCCAAAGTGGCCTGCGAACGGACGATCACCCTGATAACAAAATACAACTAAATACATCTTTGTCAGGATGTGGGGGGGGGGGAGAGGTCTATGACATTCGGGCTAAATGGGGGCAATAGCTTGGGGAGCCAGCCTATCTCAAAGCCTGTGGCCTGTTTGATTCTACCCCATGTTTCCTCCGTGTATGTCCGCTGTGATATGCTTAACAGACACGTTTGATGGCATTATTCTAACATAGCATGTTGCTAAATACCGCTCACTAGTTCCTACAGCTATTAAATGTATTTAAATGAAATCGGGGCATCTTGTTTAGAATAAAACTAAGAAAATACAGGAGATCGATCTTTCGCGTGTGTTGCTGCCGCCGCCATTTTGAAAGGCGCGTCTGCGTCACTGCGCATGCGCAAGCTTCGCATCCCATAAGGCAGTTATTTCGCCCGCATTGTTCAAACGGGTGGCACGCGCCTGGCCCTGCTCCTTGGATAATGGCAGCCTAGATCACGCTAGCTTTGTGCTACGCTGACGGGACCCAGAGCCGCTATGGATGGATCTTCGCCTTTGGTGAAGTGTTTTTTTTTCTCTTTGACATTGAAATAAAACTGTTAAACTGATTACGGCTTTTTCTCATTTTTAAAAACTTGGGCTAAAGTAGTTGTGCTTGTTTCACACTTTCTCTTGTTTCGCTTGGGTATGCCTCTACTTAAATATTGTGTCTCTAGTTAAAAGTTTTGGACCTGTGTCTCATTCACATAGGCTTTCACATATGCAAATTGCCACCCCTCTTCTGGGCTAATGCCGTACGCTCATTTTGACAACGAATTACCAGCGTTATTCGTTGATTTTTTTTGTCTAAAATGTTTATTATTCACATTGGTAGAAAAGTGCTTCAATACTTTAAAAAAAAGGTCATGGTTTATTTGAAATAACTGGGCACTCCGTTTGTTGCTGCCATATTTTGAAATGGGTTGTCTAAGGAATCCTTATTCTTTGTTTGATGCCCCGGTTTCGGGTAAACATCCGCGACGGTTTATGACTACACCACATGGCCAAAGTGGCCTGCGAACGGACGATCACCCTGATAACAAAATACAACTAAATACATCTTTGTCAGGATGTGGGGGGGGGGAGAGGTCTATGACATTCGGGCTAAATGGGGGCAATAGCTTGGGGAGCCAGCCTATCTCAAAGCCTGTGGCCTGTTTGATTCTACCCCATGTTTCCTCCGTGTATGTCCGCTGTGATATGCTTAACAGACACGTTTGATGGCATTATTCTAACATAGCATGTTGCTAAATACCGCTCACTAGTTCCTACAGCTATTAAATGTATTTAAATGAAATCGGGGCATCTTGTTTAGAATAAAACTAAGAAAATACAGGAGATCGATCTTTCGCGTGTGTTGCTGCCGCCGCCATTTTGAAAGGCGCGTCTGCGTCACTGCGCATGCGCAAGCTTCGCATCCCATAAGGCAGTTATTTCGCCCGCATTGTTCAAACGGGTGGCACGCGCCTGGCCCTGCTCCTTGGATAATGGCAGCCTAGATCACGCTAGCTTTGTGCTACGCTGACGGGACCCAGAGCCGCTATGGATGGATCTTCGCCTTTGGTGAAGTGTTTTTTTTTCTCTTTGACATTGAAATAAAACTGTTAAACTGATTACGGCTTTTTCTCATTTTTAAAAACTTGGGCTAAAGTAGTTGTGCTTGTTTCACACTTTCTCTTGTTTCGCTTGGGTATGCCTCTACTTAAATATTGTGTCTCTAGTTAAAATTTCCGGACTTGAAATGCCCTTAGATTCAGAACATGAGAAGGGTAACACATTGAATAGACTAAAATGAAATTGGGTATGCCTCTACTTAAATATTGTGTCTCTAGTTAAAATTTCCGGACTTGAAATGCCCTTAGATTCAGAACATGAGAAGGGTAACACATTGAATAGACTAAAATGAAATTTGAATAAATAAATCATGTATATATGTTTTGTTTTAGGGCGTAACACTAGAAAACGCAGACGGTACGTTTTGCTGCTAGGTTGTTTCTCTTTTGTTTCAGGGACCGCAGGTCTGGGCCTTATGTCCTAAAAATTATATGACAATATTGCAAAATATTTATCACAAATGCATATGTAGAAAACAGACTACGACAGGTGCTTTTGAGTTTTTCTGATTATGATGACCGAATTGTTTTATTAAGAGTTATGGAGTATGTGACCGATATATTATTAAATTACACCAACAACCTCAATGGTATTTATGTAAAAATAGTATATTATGATTGTTAATTATGCAGATGTTTAGGCTATATTATGATGCTCAGGATACTCAAGTTAATGCTGATGATATGAATGCTCTATAAGATATTTTATCGATATCACAGCCTGATAACCTTACAAGCTGCATTACTTCTGCATGCATGTTATGTTGTTAGAATGAGCGTGCACCTCAGAGTAACAGTAAGTTTACACAATGTTTTATTGTTTATGTTTTAAAGCATCCAACGCATTTACAGGCCAGTCCTGATGCAACAAGGTTTTGCCTAGACGGTGTGTTCAGATGCCCATGCTGCACTTATGCAACTGACCAACAATTCAAATTTACAACACACATTCAGAGCCACGTGAGACATGCAGTACAGCATAGAGGTAATTCCTAATGATGTTTATTGGTCTATTGATTTTGGTGGTTTTAAAACATACACATGCTTAAATGTAGAATGCACTTCTTACAATCAAGATAGACAAAATGATGTGGAGTTCCTTAGTGGGAGTCCCTGAAGTCATGTGAATATTGGTAAGCTAATTTACCTATGTTTGTGTTTTGTTTGACACTGTAACTTTCTGATCAGCTACTCCTGACCTCACTCCCCCAGTCCCGTTCTGTGTATACCTTTCTTTTCTGTTGATAGCTTTGGTCTTCATGTTGCCGTCTTGCAGGTTTCTTCATCAGCAAATGCAACAATTATTGCAGACCCACAGGACACTTTCATTGTCTTTATTGCAGCCAAACAATAATACGCAAAGACCAGTTTAAACATCATGTATCCCAATGCATCAGTGAAACCAAGCCAACCACAACGGAAGCGCATCAGTCACCTCCCGCCTCTCCTGCTCCCTCCTTTACTGCTTCTGAAGCTGCATGTCCCCCTCCCCCAGTCCCCATCCTCCACCCCTCACTTTCTTCATGTTCCTCTGATCCTGGCTCCTCAGCAGCACCAGCACTACCACCCTCTCACCCAAAGAAAGCAGAAAACAGTGAAGTGTACTAGCTGTGGCCTAATCCTTAATAGACGGAACCTACGGATACATCTTCGAAGACGTCACACTCCCATCAAAATGGACATTACGGCACAGAACCACCTCAGTGCTCAGTGTGTTGATTACACAAATGGAGTGTTTGCAGTAGCAAAGTCTTTTATAGCACCCAGCACACCAGTACGTGTCATTAAAAGGACATGGGGTCCTGAACAAAAAACAATGTGTGAGCTGGATATCTGCAGAATTAATGCAGAGTTTGCAGAGAGGTCAAACCTTCGTCCATTTGAGTGCCACCACATTCAGTCCCTCGTGTACTGCCCTCCAGCCAGAATGGACACTCCATCACTTACAGAGGATGTTTTGCAGGTGATGGTACATGACAAGTGGTTTGGGGAAGACAAAAAGGAAAGGTGTTTGGTACGTCAGAGAGAAGCAAATGATGCAGGAGTCCCGTTGTCCTGTCTGGTGACTGTGTGTGGACCCCCCTACAAAAAGCACATTTCTGTATACGAGTCAACTATCTCCTATTACAGCCGGCTTGGCAGAGTGGTGGTAAGGTACAATTCTAAAATCATTTCATGGCATTGTCCTTGCGCGAACCCAAGGCAGTCATGCATACCTAAATATGTTGCCAAGTGGCATTTATTTGAAACAGACCAGGCACTCTTCAGAAAAACCAGAAGTGTGGAGGAGAACATCACAGAACATTTTCCAATTGACATGGAAAGTTTTGACCTAGAAGAAGGAGCTCCATACTCACCTGAAGGCAAAAATCTGTCGCGGATGGTTCAATACATTTTTCATAAGAAGAAACTGCCTGCGATTTTCCCCTCAGACGTGGTCAAGACCATTCATTTCCCTGTGCACTTCATACCATCAGAAACCTTTTGCTCAGAATGTTTAGAGCCCACTCCTCTAAGCGAACCTGTGCTGATTACATCTAAGGCTAAAATCCTAACAATCACTGATGTCATAGAAGGTATGTTCTCTCTTTATTTAAATATTTATTATCGATATTTTAACATTTCATTACTCACTACATGTACTGTAAATGTCAGTGTAGCCATGACTTCCACTATCAGCAGCTTAGCCTCCTTCCCAGCAATTCACACTTGTATGCTTACTGAGAGAATTTCATACACTGGCTTTTAGTACTGTGCAAAGTATAGAGACATGTCACAGTGTAAAATGGTGAAAGATAAATGTGTAACATTTACTGGTGCTTGTGTCCATTAGGAATTTCAGTGTACAGAAAATGGTGCTACAGGTGTGGTATGGCATATCGATACCAGGAGTGGACTGATGGTGTCCACAATTTCGATGACCACACACTTCTGTCCATATACATGTGCCATTTTCTACGCAATACACTTCAGGTAGGAACCATGTTCTGTTGTTTTAATCATTTAAAACAATTACGAATACTTTATCAAAATAATATATTGTAAAGCCTTTAAATGTCATACATCAATTTCACAGACTCATCAGGCAGTAGGGAGTGCCATGGATGTGTTGGAGAAGACCTCTGGTAAAACCTATCCATCCAGGGAAAGGGTCCTGCAGGCTTATTTAAGCTTTGAAGCACTGTCAGACCTCGGTTACACATATGCTTGTGTATCGTGTGGTTATCATCCAGTATCTGTTGTGATGGACCTTCATGAGAAGGGCGTTTTTAGCATGCCTGGTAAGTGAACACATTTATTCATTTTCTTAGTCTTACATTGTTTCAAGCACCACATATCCAGCTATGACTGTTTGGAACATGCTTACTTAAGTCTTGCTTTCCTTAGTGAGCAGCATTGAGGAACCATCTCAGACTTTTGATGGAAAGGTAAGTGTTGAAAATTTCTGGGAGATGGTTTCCCTTGAAATGATCAGCCGTGGGTTGGTCCCAAGTAAGTACAGTCCGCACAATGTTCTAGGTGGGATGACAGTATTCTAGCATTTACTTTGTTTATCGTGGAATAATGTACTGTTATGTTAATAATATTTTCTAACATCATTTAAAGGCAACAAGTCAAACCCATTTGTCGTCCATCCCAGTTACCATAGTTGGGCTCCGTGGATTGGTCCTCACACAAGAGATAGGGATGTTGTACTCAACACTGAATACAAAGAAGTGTATTCTGCTTGTAGTGCAAAGGAGGAATCTGAGTTTAACCTCACAGAGGACCGACTGACTGATGAACTTCTTAAGCTCAAGGTACTGAACTTAAGTCAATTTTTGTCAGTTTTGTCAAAGATGTGTGTTTTTGAACCACGCCAGACCAACTATACTAATGTTCATTATAGATGGAAGCTGTGCGTGCTCTGTGCCGACAGTGTGGCATAGACCCCAAAGGCTCACGGATGGACCTGGTAACGAGACTTCAACAAGAAATGAAGAACAGAGCGAGTTATGATAAGGTGTTTTCACAGATCTGGGGAGCTTCTGGTAAGTTGTGTTCTATTACTGAGAGACCGTTTTTACAGACAGTTCTTAGTTTCATTACTTGGAATGGTTGCACTCTGATTTACAGTTTCCTTAAACAGGTGGATGGGCTGTGGTCACCTGTCCTTGTGCTGTGGTGTATGGTGTTAAGTTCAACATAAGGGCTGAGAGCCCCCGGGACTTTGCTGACCTTTTATTGTCGATGAAACATTTTCCAAACATTGTATTATATGATTTTGCGAGAGGGTTGGCAACACATACCAACCTAAGAGATCCAGAATCATTACCCTTCAAACCTCATGGGGGTAGGTTACTT
This sequence comes from Paramormyrops kingsleyae, assembly GCF_048594095.1. Lineage (NCBI taxonomy): Eukaryota > Metazoa > Chordata > Actinopteri > Osteoglossiformes > Mormyridae > Paramormyrops > Paramormyrops kingsleyae. The sequence goes on from NW_027326061.1 coordinate 62,227, forward strand.
GAGCCTACTGAAGATAACATCAGATGTGCCACTACTGGACAGATAAAAGTGAGCTTGCCATGGCTAGTCACCAAGAAGCCAGTTCCTGATGAAAATGGCCACCCTATAACTGGATCGTCTGAGCATTATGCTCTTTATGATAGATTTCATGAGGCAAACTCAAAAGATGCCAGGGATGTCTTGCGAAAGGTGGAACTGGTCCCAGAGTTACGTGGTTGGATCAACAGCCCGTGTGCTGAACAGCTCTTTGCTGGAATGAGGAAAAACAATCATTTTCTCAACATGATGACTCCCTATTTAAATGAAATCGGGGCATCTTGTTTAGAATAAAACTAAGAAAATACAGGAGATCGATCTTTCGCGTGTGTTGCTGCCGCCGCCATTTTGAAAGGCGCGTCTGCGTCACTGCGCATGCGCAAGCTTCGCATCCCATAAGGCAGTTATTTCGCCCGCATTGTTCAAACGGGTGGCACGCGCCTGGCCCTGCTCCTTGGATAATGGCAGCCTAGATCACGCTAGCTTTGTGCTACACTGACGGGACCCAGAGCCGCTATGGATGGATCTTCGCCTTTGGTGAAGTGTTTTTTTTTCTCTTTGACATTGAAATAAAACTGTTAAACTGATTACGGCTTTTTCTCATTTTTAAAAACTTGGGCTAAAGTAGTTGTGCTTGTTTCACACTTTCTCTTGTTTCGCTTGGGTATGCCTCTACTTAAATATTGTGTCTCTAGTTAAAATTTCCGGACTTGAAATGCCCTTAGATTCAGAACATGAGAAGGGTAACACATTGAATAGACTAAAATGAAATTGGGTATGCCTCTACTTAAATATTGTGTCTCTAGTTAAAATTTCCGGACTTGAAATGCCCTTAGATTCAGAACATGAGAAGGGTAACACATTGAATAGACTAAAATGAAATTTGAATAAATAAATCATGTATATATGTTTTGTTTTAGGGCGTAACACTAGAAAACGCAGACGGTACGTTTTGCTGCTAGGTTGTTTCTCTTTTGTTTCAGGGACCGCAGGTCTGGGCCTTATGTCCTAAAAATTATATGACAATATTGCAAAATATTTATCACAAATGCATATGTAGAAAACAGACTACGACAGGTGCTTTTGAGTTTTTCTGATTATGATGACCGAATTGTTTTATTAAGAGTTATGGAGTATGTGACCGATATATTATTAAATTACACCAACAACCTCAATGGTATTTATGTAAAAATAGTATATTATGCAGATGTTTAGGCTATATTATGATGCTCAGGATACTCAAGTTAATGCTGATGATATGAATGCTCTATAAGATATTTTATCGATATCACAGCCTGATAACCTTACAAGCTGCATTACTTCTGCATGCATGTTATGTTGTTAGAATGAGCGTGCACCTCAGAGTAACAGTAAGTTTACACAATGTTTTATTGTTTATGTTTTAAAGCATCCAACGCATTTACAGGCCAGTCCTGATGCAACAAGGTTTTGCCTAGACGGTGTGTTCAGATGCCCATGCTGCACTTATGCAACTGACCAACAATTCAAATTTACAACACACATTCAGAGCCACGTGAGACATGCAGTACAGCATAGAGGTAATTCCTAATGATGTTTATTGGTCTATTGATTTTGGTGGTTTTAAAACATACACATGCTTAAATGTAGAATGCACTTCTTACAATCAAGATAGACAAAATGATGTGGAGTTCCTTAGTGGGAGTCCCTGAAGTCATGTGAATATTGGTAAGCTAATTTACCTATGTTTGTGTTTTGTTTGACACTGTAACTTTCTGATCAGCTACTCCTGACCTCACTCCCCCAGTCCCGTTCTGTGTATACCTTTCTTTTCTGTTGATAGCTTTGGTCTTCATGTTGCCGTCTTGCAGGTTTCTTCATCAGCAAATGCAACAATTATTGCAGACCCACAGGACACTTTCATTGTCTTTATTGCAGCCAAACAATAATACGCAAAGACCAGTTTAAACATCATGTATCCCAATGCATCAGTGAAACCAAGCCAACCACAACGGAAGCGCATCAGTCACCTCCCGCCTCTCCTGCTCCCTCCTTTACTGCTTCTGAAGCTGCATGTCCCCCTCCCCCAGTCCCCATCCTCCACCCCTCACTTTCTTCATGTTCCTCTGATCCTGGCTCCTCAGCAGCACCAGCACTACCACCCTCTCACCCAAAGAAAGCAGAAAACAGTGAAGTGTACTAGCTGTGGCCTAATCCTTAATAGACGGAACCTACGGATACATCTTCGAAGACGTCACACTCCCATCAAAATGGACATTACGGCACAGAACCACCTCAGTGCTCAGTGTGTTGATTACACAAATGGAGTGTTTGCAGTAGCAAAGTCTTTTATAGCACCCAGCACACCAGTACGTGTCATTAAAAGGACATGGGGTCCTGAACAAAAAACAATGTGTGAGCTGGATATCTGCAGAATTAATGCAGAGTTTGCAGAGAGGTCAAACCTTCGTCCATTTGAGTGCCACCACATTCAGTCCCTCGTGTACTGCCCTCCAGCCAGAATGGACACTCCATCACTTACAGAGGATGTTTTGCAGGTGATGGTACATGACAAGTGGTTTGGGGAAGACAAAAAGGAAAGGTGTTTGGTACGTCAGAGAGAAGCAAATGATGCAGGAGTCCCGTTGTCCTGTCTGGTGACTGTGTGTGGACCCCCCTACAAAAAGCACATTTCTGTATACGAGTCAACTATCTCCTATTACAGCCGGCTTGGCAGAGTGGTGGTAAGGTACAATTCTAAAATCATTTCATGGCATTGTCCTTGCGCGAACCCAAGGCAGTCATGCATACCTAAATATGTTGCCAAGTGGCATTTATTTGAAACAGACCAGGCACTCTTCAGAAAAACCAGAAGTGTGGAGGAGAACATCACAGAACATTTTCCAATTGACATGGAAAGTTTTGACCTAGAAGAAGGAGCTCCATACTCACCTGAAGGCAAAAATCTGTCGCGGATGGTTCAATACATTTTTCATAAGAAGAAACTGCCTGCGATTTTCCCCTCAGACGTGGTCAAGACCATTCATTTCCCTGTGCACTTCATACCATCAGAAACCTTTTGCTCAGAATGTTTAGAGCCCACTCCTCTAAGCGAACCTGTGCTGATTACATCTAAGGCTAAAATCCTAACAATCACTGATGTCATAGAAGGTATGTTCTCTCTTTATTTAAATATTTATTATCGATATTTTAACATTTCATTACTCACTACATGTACTGTAAATGTCAGTGTAGCCATGACTTCCACTATCAGCAGCTTAGCCTCCTTCCCAGCAATTCACACTTGTATGCTTACTGAGATAATTTCATACACTGGCTTTTAGTACTGTGCAAAGTATAGAGACATGTCACAGTGTAAAATGGTGAAAGATAAATGTGTAACATTTACTGGTGCTTGTGTCCATTAGGAATTTCAGTGTACAGAAAATGGTGCTACAGGTGTGGTATGGCATATCGATACCAGGAGTGGACTGATGGTGTCCACAATTTCGATGACCACACACTTCTGTCCATATACATGTGCCATTTTCTACGCAATACACTTCAGGTAGGAACCATGTTCTGTTGTTTTAATCATTTAAAACAATTACGAATACTTTATCAAAATAATATATTGTAAAGCCTTTAAATGTCATACATCAATTTCACAGACTCATCAGGCAGTAGGGAGTGCCATGGATGTGTTGGAGAAGACCTCTGGTAAAACCTATCCATCCAGGGAAAGGGTCCTGCAGGCTTATTTAAGCTTTGAAGCACTGTCAGACCTCGGTTACACATATGCTTGTGTATCGTGTGGTTATCATCCAGTATCTGTTGTGATGGACCTTCATGAGAAGGGCGTTTTTAGCATGCCTGGTAAGTGAACACATTTATTCATTTTCTTAGTCTTACATTGTTTCAAGCACCACATATCCAGCTATGACTGTTTGGAACATGCTTACTTAAGTCTTGCTTTCCTTAGTGAGCAGCATTGAGGAACCATCTCAGACTTTTGATGGAAAGGTAAGTGTTGAAAATTTCTGGGAGATGGTTTCCCTTGAAATGATCAGCCGTGGGTTGGTCCCAAGTAAGTACAGTCCGCACAATGTTCTAGGTGGGATGACAGTATTCTAGCATTTACTTTGTTTATCGTGGAATAATGTACTGTTATGTTAATAATATTTTCTAACATCATTTAAAGGCAACAAGTCAAACCCATTTGTCGTCCATCCCAGTTACCATAGTTGGGCTCCGTGGATTGGTCCTCACACAAGAGATAGGGATGTTGTACTCAACACTGAATACAAAGAAGTGTATTCTGCTTGTAGTGCAAAGGAGGAATCTGAGTTTAACCTCACAGAGGACCGACTGACTGATGAACTTCTTAAGCTCAAGGTACTGAACTTAAGTCAATTTTTGTCAGTTTTGTCAAAGATGTGTGTTTTTGAACCACGCCAGACCAACTATACTAATGTTCATTATAGATGGAAGCTGTGCGTGCTCTGTGCCGACAGTGTGGCATAGACCCCAAAGGCTCACGGATGGACCTGGTAACGAGACTTCAACAAGAAATGAAGAACAGAGCGAGTTATGATAAGGTGTTTTCACAGATCTGGGGAGCTTCTGGTAAGTTGTGTTCTATTACTGAGAGACCGTTTTTACAGACAGTTCTTAGTTTCATTACTTGGAATGGTTGCACTCTGATTTACAGTTTCCTTAAACAGGTGGATGGGCTGTGGTCACCTGTCCTTGTGCTGTGGTGTATGGTGTTAAGTTCAACATAAGGGCTGAGAGCCCCCGGGACTTTGCTGACCTTTTATTGTCGATGAAACATTTTCCAAACATTGTATTATATGATTTTGCGAGAGGGTTGGCAACACATACCAACCTAAGAGATCCAGAATCATTACCCTTCAAACCTCATGGGGGTAGGTTACTTGAGCCTACTGAAGATAACATCAGATGTGCCACTACTGGACAGATAAAAGTGAGCTTGCCATGGCTAGTCACCAAGAAGCCAGTTCCTGATGAAAATGGCCACCCTATAACTGGATCGTCTGAGCATTATGCTCTTTATGATAGATTTCATGAGGCAAACTCAAAAGATGCCAGGGATGTCTTGCGAAAGGTGGAACTGGTCCCAGAGTTACGTGGTTGGATCAACAGCCCGTGTGCTGAACAGCTCTTTGCTGGAATGAGGAAAAACAATCATTTTCTCAACATGATGACTCCCTATTTAAATGAAATCGGGGCATCTTGTTTAGAATAAAACTAAGAAAATACAGGAGATCGATCTTTCGCGTGTGTTGCTGCCGCCGCCATTTTGAAAGGCGCGTCTGCGTCACTGCGCATGCGCAAGCTTCGCATCCCATAAGGCAGTTATTTCGCCCGCATTGTTCAAACGGGTGGCACGCGCCTGGCCCTGCTCCTTGGATAATGGCAGCCTAGATCACGCTAGCTTTGTGCTACACTGACGGGACCCAGAGCCGCTATGGATGGATCTTCGCCTTTGGTGAAGTGTTTTTTTTTCTCTTTGACATTGAAATAAAACTGTTAAACTGATTACGGCTTTTTCTCATTTTTAAAAACTTGGGCTAAAGTAGTTGTGCTTGTTTCACACTTTCTCTTGTTTCGCTTGGGTATGCCTCTACTTAAATATTGTGTCTCTAGTTAAAATTTCCGGACTTGAAATGCCCTTAGATTCAGAACATGAGAAGGGTAACACATTGAATAGACTAAAATGAAATTGGGTATGCCTCTACTTAAATATTGTGTCTCTAGTTAAAATTTCCGGACTTGAAATGCCCTTAGATTCAGAACATGAGAAGGGTAACACATTGAATAGACTAAAATGAAATTTGAATAAATAAATCATGTATATATGTTTTGTTTTAGGGCGTAACACTAGAAAACGCAGACGGTACGTTTTGCTGCTAGGTTGTTTCTCTTTTGTTTCAGGGACCGCAGGTCTGGGCCTTATGTCCTAAAAATTATATGACAATATTGCAAAATATTTATCACAAATGCATATGTAGAAAACAGACTACGACAGGTGCTTTTGAGTTTTTCTGATTATGATGACCGAATTGTTTTATTAAGAGTTATGGAGTATGTGACCGATATATTATTAAATTACACCAACAACCTCAATGGTATTTATGTAAAAATAGTATATTATGCAGATGTTTAGGCTATATTATGATGCTCAGGATACTCAAGTTAATGCTGATGATATGAATGCTCTATAAGATATTTTATCGATATCACAGCCTGATAACCTTACAAGCTGCATTACTTCTGCATGCATGTTATGTTGTTAGAATGAGCGTGCACCTCAGAGTAACAGTAAGTTTACACAATGTTTTATTGTTTATGTTTTAAAGCATCCAACGCATTTACAGGCCAGTCCTGATGCAACAAGGTTTTGCCTAGACGGTGTGTTCAGATGCCCATGCTGCACTTATGCAACTGACCAACAATTCAAATTTACAACACACATTCAGAGCCACGTGAGACATGCAGTACAGCATAGAGGTAATTCCTAATGATGTTTATTGGTCTATTGATTTTGGTGGTTTTAAAACATACACATGCTTAAATGTAGAATGCACTTCTTACAATCAAGATAGACAAAATGATGTGGAGTTCCTTAGTGGGAGTCCCTGAAGTCATGTGAATATTGGTAAGCTAATTTACCTATGTTTGTGTTTTGTTTGACACTGTAACTTTCTGATCAGCTACTCCTGACCTCACTCCCCCAGTCCCGTTCTGTGTATACCTTTCTTTTCTGTTGATAGCTTTGGTCTTCATGTTGCCGTCTTGCAGGTTTCTTCATCAGCAAATGCAACAATTATTGCAGACCCACAGGACACTTTCATTGTCTTTATTGCAGCCAAACAATAATACGCAAAGACCAGTTTAAACATCATGTATCCCAATGCATCAGTGAAACCAAGCCAACCACAACGGAAGCGCATCAGTCACCTCCCGCCTCTCCTGCTCCCTCCTTTACTGCTTCTGAAGCTGCATGTCCCCCTCCCCCAGTCCCCATCCTCCACCCCTCACTTTCTTCATGTTCCTCTGATCCTGGCTCCTCAGCAGCACCAGCACTACCACCCTCTCACCCAAAGAAAGCAGAAAACAGTGAAGTGTACTAGCTGTGGCCTAATCCTTAATAGACGGAACCTACGGATACATCTTCGAAGACGTCACACTCCCATCAAAATGGACATTACGGCACAGAACCACCTCAGTGCTCAGTGTGTTGATTACACAAATGGAGTGTTTGCAGTAGCAAAGTCTTTTATAGCACCCAGCACACCAGTACGTGTCATTAAAAGGACATGGGGTCCTGAACAAAAAACAATGTGTGAGCTGGATATCTGCAGAATTAATGCAGAGTTTGCAGAGAGGTCAAACCTTCGTCCATTTGAGTGCCACCACATTCAGTCCCTCGTGTACTGCCCTCCAGCCAGAATGGACACTCCATCACTTACAGAGGATGTTTTGCAGGTGATGGTACATGACAAGTGGTTTGGGGAAGACAAAAAGGAAAGGTGTTTGGTACGTCAGAGAGAAGCAAATGATGCAGGAGTCCCGTTGTCCTGTCTGGTGACTGTGTGTGGACCCCCCTACAAAAAGCACATTTCTGTATACGAGTCAACTATCTCCTATTACAGCCGGCTTGGCAGAGTGGTGGTAAGGTACAATTCTAAAATCATTTCATGGCATTGTCCTTGCGCGAACCCAAGGCAGTCATGCATACCTAAATATGTTGCCAAGTGGCATTTATTTGAAACAGACCAGGCACTCTTCAGAAAAACCAGAAGTGTGGAGGAGAACATCACAGAACATTTTCCAATTGACATGGAAAGTTTTGACCTAGAAGAAGGAGCTCCATACTCACCTGAAGGCAAAAATCTGTCGCGGATGGTTCAATACATTTTTCATAAGAAGAAACTGCCTGCGATTTTCCCCTCAGACGTGGTCAAGACCATTCATTTCCCTGTGCACTTCATACCATCAGAAACCTTTTGCTCAGAATGTTTAGAGCCCACTCCTCTAAGCGAACCTGTGCTGATTACATCTAAGGCTAAAATCCTAACAATCACTGATGTCATAGAAGGTATGTTCTCTCTTTATTTAAATATTTATTATCGATATTTTAACATTTCATTACTCACTACATGTACTGTAAATGTCAGTGTAGCCATGACTTCCACTATCAGCAGCTTAGCCTCCTTCCCAGCAATTCACACTTGTATGCTTACTGAGATAATTTCATACACTGGCTTTTAGTACTGTGCAAAGTATAGAGACATGTCACAGTGTAAAATGGTGAAAGATAAATGTGTAACATTTACTGGTGCTTGTGTCCATTAGGAATTTCAGTGTACAGAAAATGGTGCTACAGGTGTGGTATGGCATATCGATACCAGGAGTGGACTGATGGTGTCCACAATTTCGATGACCACACACTTCTGTCCATATACATGTGCCATTTTCTACGCAATACACTTCAGGTAGGAACCATGTTCTGTTCTTTTAATCATTTAAAACAATTACGAATACTTTATCAAAATAATATATTGTAAAGCCTTTAAATGTCATACATCAATTTCACAGACTCATCAGGCAGTAGGGAGTGCCATGGATGTGTTGGAGAAGACCTCTGGTAAAACCTATCCATCCAGGGAAAGGGTCCTGCAGGCTTATTTAAGCTTTGAAGCACTGTCAGACCTCGGTTACACATATGCTTGTGTATCGTGTGGTTATCATCCAGTATCTGTTGTGATGGACCTTCATGAGAAGGGCGTTTTTAGCATGCCTGGTAAGTGAACACATTTATTCATTTTCTTAGTCTTACATTGTTTCAAGCACCACATATCCAGCTATGACTGTTTGGAACATGCTTACTTAAGTCTTGCTTTCCTTAGTGAGCAGCATTGAGGAACCATCTCAGACTTTTGATGGAAAGGTAAGTGTTGAAAATTTCTGGGAGATGGTTTCCCTTGAAATGATCAGCCGTGGGTTGGTCCCAAGTAAGTACAGTCCGCACAATGTTCTAGGTGGGATGACAGTATTCTAGCATTTACTTTGTTTATCGTGGAATAATGTACTGTTATGTTAATAATATTTTCTAACATCATTTAAAGGCAACAAGTCAAACCCATTTGTCGTCCATCCCAGTTACCATAGTTGGGCTCCGTGGATTGGTCCTCACACAAGAGATAGGGATGTTGTACTCAACACTGAATACAAAGAAGTGTATTCTGCTTGTAGTGCAAAGGAGGAATCTGAGTTTAACCTCACAGAGGACCGACTGACTGATGAACTTCTTAAGCTCAAGGTACTGAACTTAAGTCAATTTTTGTCAGTTTTGTCAAAGATGTGTGTTTTTGAACCACGCCAGACCAACTATACTAATGTTCATTATAGATGGAAGCTGTGCGTGCTCTGTGCCGACAGTGTGGCATAGACCCCAAAGGCTCACGGATGGACCTGGTAACGAGACTTCAACAAGAAATGAAGAACAGAGCGAGTTATGATAAGGTGTTTTCACAGATCTGGGGAGCTTCTGGTAAGTTGTGTTCTATTACTGAGAGACCGTTTTTACAGACAGTTCTTAGTTTCATTACTTGGAATGGTTGCACTCTGATTTACAGTTTCCTTAAACAGGTGGATGGGCTGTGGTCACCTGTCCTTGTGCTGTGGTGTATGGTGTTAAGTTCAACATAAGGGCTGAGAGCCCCCGGGACTTTGCTGACCTTTTATTGTCGATGAAACATTTTCCAAACATTGTATTATATGATTTTGCGAGAGGGTTGGCAACACATACCAACCTAAGAGATCCAGAATCATTACCCTTCAAACCTCATGGGGGTAGGTTACTTGAGCCTACTGAAGATAACATCAGATGTGCCACTACTGGACAGATAAAAGTGAGCTTGCCATGGCTAGTCACCAAGAAGCCAGTTCCTGATGAAAATGGCCACCCTATAACTGGATCGTCTGAGCATTATGCTCTTTATGATAGATTTCATGAGGCAAACTCAAAAGATGCCAGGGATGTCTTGCGAAAGGTGGAACTGGTCCCAGAGTTACGTGGTTGGATCAACAGCCCGTGTGCTGAACAGCTCTTTGCTGGAATGAGGAAAAACAATCATTTTCTCAACATGATGACTCCCTATTTAAATGAAATCGGGGCATCTTGTTTAGAATAAAACTAAGAAAATACAGGAGATCGATCTTTCGCGTGTGTTGCTGCCGCCGCCATTTTGAAAGGCGCGTCTGCGTCACTGCGCATGCGCAAGCTTCGCATCCCATAAGGCAGTTATTTCGCCCGCATTGTTCAAACGGGTGGCACGCGCCTGGCCCTGCTCCTTGGATAATGGCAGCCTAGATCACGCTAGCTTTGTGCTACACTGACGGGACCCAGAGCCGCTATGGATGGATCTTCGCCTTTGGTGAAGTGTTTTTTTTTCTCTTTGACATTGAAATAAAACTGTTAAACTGATTACGGCTTTTTCTCATTTTTAAAAACTTGGGCTAAAGTAGTTGTGCTTGTTTCACACTTTCTCTTGTTTCGCTTGGGTATGCCTCTACTTAAATATTGTGTCTCTAGTTAAAATTTCCGGACTTGAAATGCCCTTAGATTCAGAACATGAGAAGGGTAACACATTGAATAGACTAAAATGAAATTGGGTATGCCTCTACTTAAATATTGTGTCTCTAGTTAAAATTTCCGGACTTGAAATGCCCTTAGATTCAGAACATGAGAAGGGTAACACATTGAATAGACTAAAATGAAATTTGAATAAATAAATCATGTATATATGTTTTGTTTTAGGGCGTAACACTAGAAAACGCAGACGGTACGTTTTGCTGCTAGGTTGTTTCTCTTTTGTTTCAGGGACCGCAGGTCTGGGCCTTATGTCCTAAAAATTATATGACAATATTGCAAAATATTTATCACAAATGCATATGTAGAAAACAGACTACGACAGGTGCTTTTGAGTTTTTCTGATTATGATGACCGAATTGTTTTATTAAGAGTTATGGAGTATGTGACCGATATATTATTAAATTACACCAACAACCTCAATGGTATTTATGTAAAAATAGTATATTATGATTGTTAATTATGCAGATGTTTAGGCTATATTATGATGCTCAGGATACTCAAGTTAATGCTGATGATATGAATGCTCTATAAGATATTTTATCGATATCACAGCCTGATAACCTTACAAGCTGCATTACTTCTGCATGCATGTTATGTTGTTAGAATGAGCGTGCACCTCAGAGTAACAGTAAGTTTACACAATGTTTTATTGTTTATGTTTTAAAGCATCCAACGCATTTACAGGCCAGTCCTGATGCAACAAGGTTTTGCCTAGACGGTGTGTTCAGATGCCCATGCTGCACTTATGCAACTGACCAACAATTCAAATTTACAACACACATTCAGAGCCACGTGAGACATGCAGTACAGCATAGAGGTAATTCCTAATGATGTTTATTGGTCTATTGATTTTGGTGGTTTTAAAACATACACATGCTTAAATGTAGAATGCACTTCTTACAATCAAGATAGACAAAATGATGTGGAGTTCCTTAGTGGGAGTCCCTGAAGTCATGTGAATATTGGTAAGCTAATTTACCTATGTTTGTGTTTTGTTTGACACTGTAACTTTCTGATCAGCTACTCCTGACCTCACTCCCCCAGTCCCGTTCTGTGTATACCTTTCTTTTCTGTTGATAGCTTTGGTCTTCATGTTGCCGTCTTGCAGGTTTCTTCATCAGCAAATGCAACAATTATTGCAGACCCACAGGACACTTTCATTGTCTTTATTGCAGCCAAACAATAATACGCAAAGACCAGTTTAAACATCATGTATCCCAATGCATCAGTGAAACCAAGCCAACCACAACGGAAGCGCATCAGTCACCTCCCGCCTCTCCTGCTCCCTCCTTTACTGCTTCTGAAGCTGCATGTCCCCCTCCCCCAGTCCCCATCCTCCACCCCTCACTTTCTTCATGTTCCTCTGATCCTGGCTCCTCAGCAGCACCAGCACTACCACCCTCTCACCCAAAGAAAGCAGAAAACAGTGAAGTGTACTAGCTGTGGCCTAATCCTTAATAGACGGAACCTACGGATACATCTTCGAAGACGTCACACTCCCATCAAAATGGACATTACGGCACAGAACCACCTCAGTGCTCAGTGTGTTGATTACACAAATGGAGTGTTTGCAGTAGCAAAGTCTTTTATAGCACCCAGCACACCAGTACGTGTCATTAAAAGGACATGGGGTCCTGAACAAAAAACAATGTGTGAGCTGGATATCTGCAGAATTAATGCAGAGTTTGCAGAGAGGTCAAACCTTCGTCCATTTGAGTGCCACCACATTCAGTCCCTCGTGTACTGCCCTCCAGCCAGAATGGACACTCCATCACTTACAGAGGATGTTTTGCAGGTGATGGTACATGACAAGTGGTTTGGGGAAGACAAAAAGGAAAGGTGTTTGGTACGTCAGAGAGAAGCAAATGATGCAGGAGTCCCGTTGTCCTGTCTGGTGACTGTGTGTGGACCCCCCTACAAAAAGCACATTTCTGTATACGAGTCAACTATCTCCTATTACAGCCGGCTTGGCAGAGTGGTGGTAAGGTACAATTCTAAAATCATTTCATGGCATTGTCCTTGCGCGAACCCAAGGCAGTCATGCATACCTAAATATGTTGCCAAGTGGCATTTATTTGAAACAGACCAGGCACTCTTCAGAAAAACCAGAAGTGTGGAGGAGAACATCACAGAACATTTTCCAATTGACATGGAAAGTTTTGACCTAGAAGAAGGAGCTCCATACTCACCTGAAGGCAAAAATCTGTCGCGGATGGTTCAATACATTTTTCATAAGAAGAAACTGCCTGCGATTTTCCCCTCAGACGTGGTCAAGACCATTCATTTCCCTGTGCACTTCATACCATCAGAAACCTTTTGCTCAGAATGTTTAGAGCCCACTCCTCTAAGCGAACCTGTGCTGATTACATCTAAGGCTAAAATCCTAACAATCACTGATGTCATAGAAGGTATGTTCTCTCTTTATTTAAATATTTATTATCGATATTTTAACATTTCATTACTCACTACATGTACTGTAAATGTCAGTGTAGCCATGACTTCCACTATCAGCAGCTTAGCCTCCTTCCCAGCAATTCACACTTGTATGCTTACTGAGATAATTTCATACACTGGCTTTTAGTACTGTGCAAAGTATAGAGACATGTCACAGTGTAAAATGGTGAAAGATAAATGTGTAACATTTACTGGTGCTTGTGTCCATTAGGAATTTCAGTGTACAGAAAATGGTGCTACAGGTGTGGTATGGCATATCGATACCAGGAGTGGACTGATGGTGTCCACAATTTCGATGACCACACACTTCTGTCCATATACATGTGCCATTTTCTACGCAATACACTTCAGGTAGGAACCATGTTCTGTTGTTTTAATCATTTAAAACAATTACGAATACTTTATCAAAATAATATATTGTAAAGCCTTTAAATGTCATACATCAATTTCACAGACTCATCAGGCAGTAGGGAGTGCCATGGATGTGTTGGAGAAGACCTCTGGTAAAACCTATCCATCCAGGGAAAGGGTCCTGCAGGCTTATTTAAGCTTTGAAGCACTGTCAGACCTCGGTTACACATATGCTTGTGTATCGTGTGGTTATCATCCAGTATCTGTTGTGATGGACCTTCATGAGAAGGGCGTTTTTAGCATGCCTGGTAAGTGAACACATTTATTCATTTTCTTAGTCTTACATTGTTTCAAGCACCACATATCCAGCTATGACTGTTTGGAACATGCTTACTTAAGTCTTGCTTTCCTTAGTGAGCAGCATTGAGGAACCATCTCAGACTTTTGATGGAAAGGTAAGTGTTGAAAATTTCTGGGAGATGGTTTCCCTTGAAATGATCAGCCGTGGGTTGGTCCCAAGTAAGTACAGTCCGCACAATGTTCTAGGTGGGATGACAGTATTCTAGCATTTACTTTGTTTATCGTGGAATAATGTACTGTTATGTTAATAATATTTTCTAACATCATTTAAAGGCAACAAGTCAAACCCATTTGTCGTCCATCCCAGTTACCATAGTTGGGCTCCGTGGATTGGTCCTCACACAAGAGATAGGGATGTTGTACTCAACACTGAATACAAAGAAGTGTATTCTGCTTGTAGTGCAAAGGAGGAATCTGAGTTTAACCTCACAGAGGACCGACTGACTGATGAACTTCTTAAGCTCAAGGTACTGAACTTAAGTCAATTTTTGTCAGTTTTGTCAAAGATGTGTGTTTTTGAACCACGCCAGACCAACTATACTAATGTTCATTATAGATGGAAGCTGTGCGTGCTCTGTGCCGACAGTGTGGCATAGACCCCAAAGGCTCACGGATGGACCTGGTAACGAGACTTCAACAAGAAATGAAGAACAGAGCGAGTTATGATAAGGTGTTTTCACAGATCTGGGGAGCTTCTGGTAAGTTGTGTTCTATTACTGAGAGACCGTTTTTACAGACAGTTCTTAGTTTCATTACTTGGAATGGTTGCACTCTGATTTACAGTTTCCTTAAACAGGTGGATGGGCTGTGGTCACCTGTCCTTGTGCTGTGGTGTATGGTGTTAAGTTCAACATAAGGGCTGAGAGCCCCCGGGACTTTGCTGACCTTTTATTGTCGATGAAACATTTTCCAAACATTGTATTATATGATTTTGCGAGAGGGTTGGCAACACATACCAACCTAAGAGATCCAGAATCATTACCCTTCAAACCTCATGGGGGTAGGTTACTTGAGCCTACTGAAGATAACATCAGATGTGCCACTACTGGACAGATAAAAGTGAGCTTGCCATGGCTAGTCACCAAGAAGCCAGTTCCTGATGAAAATGGCCACCCTATAACTGGATCGTCTGAGCATTATGCTCTTTATGATAGATTTCATGAGGCAAACTCAAAAGATGCCAGGGATGTCTTGCGAAAGGTGGAACTGGTCCCAGAGTTACGTGGTTGGATCAACAGCCCGTGTGCTGAACAGCTCTTTGCTGGAATGAGGAAAAACAATCATTTTCTCAACATGATGACTCCCTCATCGCATGTCTTTTTGATGCGAAATATTTTGTGTCACTACAACAATGCTAGAAATTCAAGAACCATAGAAAGCATGAAGAAGAGATTGGGCAAAGGAGTGGACATACAGTTAAATTCCAATGGTCAGACAGTTTTGGGTATGTATTCCACCCTCATTCTAAATTATTAGTGGTAATGTCATGTTTATGTCATGTTTATGTAATTTTGCTGTCCGGTGCCGTGAAGTTATATTTGTCTTTTAATTGTAGGTGATTCCTCATGTTTATTTTGCAATTTGAAAGATCATAAAGCTATAACTTACAAATCTGTCAGAAATGCTAGACAGCATAGCGTTGATGAGAAATGCATGCAGTACAACCGATTTAACTCATTCTAAATCATTTGGTTTAAAATGTGCTTTTTTGCAGCACCAGCTGAAGCACCAGCCGAACAAGCACAAACAACAACAGCAGCACCAGCTCATGGTATGACAACTGCAGCATCCCCTGGTATGAAGACAATATATATTTTTTGAGGGCCTGGTTGTACAACTTAATAAAAACCTTAACACATCCATGTTTTTTAGAATATGTATACTTATGTATGTTTGCAGTGGGTACTTGATCTGCAGCTAAATGTATACCAACCTTCAGCCACCCTAAGAAAGTGTTATATGCTTCATAAGATGGCTCAGTATCACAGAAATGTGGTGAAACACTTATTTGGTTAATATTTTCATGCATGGTCTGATATGTATGACAGGAGATCTACCAGTGTGCAGTGATGACTGCTGGGGACTACCACATCTGGAGCACACAAGTGCCCGATCGGAAATCAGAGACTCAGAGGTGCATGTTTTATGTTTTGTTCCTCCGTATTTGTTTGTTTGTTTATATATTGATTGACTCATTTGATTGATTGCCGCATGGGCTCTCTTAGTCGCAAATTTGGAAACCATTTAACAATTGGCAACCATTTCATGTAATACAGTTGTCATTGTTTATGGGTGTTATAACTTTTAACATCTAATGTATCGGTTATTATATTATTTATAACTTGGAAACAAACTATTCATTAATCAGTAATACAATTCCTTTTGTGTCATACTTTTTAAATATTTTCTGTGATGCCTCGTAGTGCATGGCATATAAGTGAAGTGATTAGTTGTCATTGACACACCACAGCACACAGTGCACAACAACAAAATGTGTACTCTGCATTTAACCTATATGACACCATGACATTGCAGAGGAGAGCAGTGCTTGGGGGTGGTACCTTGCTCAGGGTACTTCAGTGGCACCTTTCGATTACAAGTGCACTTCCCTATCCATTAGGCCACCACTGACCCTATTACAAACAGCAGCATAATTTAATGGAGTCAGATTAATTGGTCTTAGTGATCTGATCTGAAGGTGGGGATTAGGGTTGTAACGGTATGAGATTTTCACGGTATGATAATCGTCTCAGAAAATATCACGGTTTCGTGGTATACGGTATTAAACTATCATTATTATTAGTATAATCATCAGCTACAATGACCCTTAAATGAATAAAAAGAGATATGGTTTTTGGATGAACATGGTTTATTGTAACAAACTTTTTTTTAATGAAAATAAAAAAAACTTATGGAAGTATGAGTCTAACTTTTGGGGGAAAAATAAATAAAATAAAGCTGCGCATCTCCCATTTGAACAAAATAAGGAATAAGTTATTTCTCTTTATATTAGACAAGAATAAATCAAACTGTCCTTCCTCTTTAACAGCATATATGGGAGAGCAATATGTGCAGGGTCATGTTTGTTAATATTTTCCTGAGATTATCATAGCAGCATGCATTTCTTTGCTTTTTTTCAGGTCAGATTATGATGAAGAAATGTAAGCATGTTGAGATTTTCAGGGCTCAATCTTGACCGCTGAGGTGAGAGAATGTGTCCACTTGTACTAAACACCTATGAGTTTTCAGTTAGTGTATTTGATGATTATTCTTTTAAATAAAATTATAAAGTGATCATTAAGTGTTCTCTTGAGAGTAGCTCTGGATATGTTCATGTGTTCACGTCTTCACATAGTGAATGAGACAGCAGACGCTTTAAAAACCATGACCATCATGCAGTGGCGGTTTTAGGCATGGGCGAACGGGGCAGCCGCCCGGGGCGGCACTTTTTCATGTCACGTGGGGGGCGGCACACGAACTTGGAGGAAAACAAAAATAATCTAAATAAAGCGTTTTTCTAGAGGATGGGCGAGCGGAGACGATAAGGGATGAAGTTGGGAGGGCGCCGGGAGGGATTCTATGGGGGGCGGCACACGAACCTGGAGGACAAAATAATCATCTGTGCCGCTGTGTGTGTGTGTGTGTGTGTGTGTGGTGTGGGGGGGGGGGGGGGGGGGGGGGGGGGGGGTAGTTGGTTAATGAGCAAGCGGCAGCCTTTTTGCGCTGTATATTCACAGACGCACATCGCGATTTAATTTGCTGCACAGCTATATTTTGATTTATTCATCCATCTATCTATCAAATCGGACATTTTACGTGGCATCTGAATTATACTGTAATTGACTCCAATTACATGACTGGATTCCGGGATTCCCTCTGCATCACAGAAATAATACGGCTTTAAGTTATAAATGGAACTTACCTTTATCTTCACGGAGGGATGGTGTTCGCGAATATGGGAGAACATGTTCGACGTATTTCCTCCTTTTGCGGCCACTGTTCGTCCACATTTCTTGCAAACTGGATATCCACCCCACGATCATTTTTCGGATACCCAAAATATTCCCATACTGCAGATTTTAATTTTTTTTTCGGCAGGAAATAGAGATTAGAATTTGCAGCCACTATCGGACATTTTCGCCGCTGTGCATTTATGGGTGGAGTCTAAGCAGTAAAGCGGAAAGAAGTTCCATATACACAGCAGCGCAGGTGAGATCTGGTTTCTTTTTTTTTTTTCCAAACCGCGGATAGGCAAATGTGCATGATATGATAATCGTACATGTCAATATCACAATAAACCGCCATACCGGTATACCGTTACAACCCTAGTGGGGATTGATACACCTTACAAAGTTGATGCTGTAATATTTATCACTCTGATGCATTGTTCTGACCCATATGCATATAAGCCTTTCAGTCTGACAAGCTGGTAGTATCATGACTGCCTTTTTCCAGGTCTGGTGCCCAACGTGATCAAATTGTTTTACACCTGTGCCCTCAGGTGGAGTCAACTCTATGTGATACCATTACAATATGTCATAGTTTTACAATAGTTGTGACAATATAATTTCTTTTAGGAAAATTCAATGTGTTGAAAGCACAGATGGTAGAGGAGGAGGAATGGGTTCCATCTCCATTGAACAGGTATTTATGTAGCTGATCTTACAGCTGAACCTGCTGTTTTTCTCTTTTTTTCTCTGTGCTTACTGTGCTGTACCCTACAAAAATGTGAAAACAATGAGCTTCATTTTAAGCAGTTGGAGTTGGAATGTAGAAGTCATGCTATTTTTGTCTGTTTTTGTTATATTACAGAACTATTGTAAAATAATATTTGCGTGCTTGTATGATTTCTTTCACAGATCCCCCTCGACGTCCTGGAGGATATCCTTTTAGAAGTAGTCCTGTTCGAGGGTGACAAAGCTTTTTTAAAGCTGTCACTTGTTTGTCACCTTTTTTTGGGACTTAGTCGGAAGGGAAACATTCCGTGCCCGAGCGCATTTTCAGTGGCTTGACAGTAGGTATAAAACATATTATGATATTTGAATACCCTTTGAGTTAGGATGTTTGTATTCCCATTAACAAGGGATTTTACTCTAATGAATCATTCTTAAATTTGAAACCTACAGGTGTAGTCCCATGGAAACTGTACAGTGCGGCCTATCAAGCACAATTCCGACGATTGTATCGCCTGGAATGCTGCCAGCACTGTCTAGAGACTTATAAGAACAGCTTACCAGGTATGCATACTGTGTAAGAATGTTGACAATTGTTGCTGAAGTCAGTGGTTGCAAAAAGAAAGTCACCAGAACAATTTATTGTGTGTCAGGTCCTGAATATTTTCTTGAAAGTATGCAATGAAAAACATTGTTGCTCTGTTTTGATACTAAGTATGCTTGCTTATTATTTATTGTCCCATAGGCTACATTGGGCGTGGAAGACGAGGGAACTTCACACAGCCTGGGTTCTGCAGCGAGTTCTGCAAACACCTTACGGAAGACTTGGGTGTGTGAATGGGTGGGTGGGTCAGTGAGTGAGTGAGTGAATGGGTGGGTATGTAAGGAAAATAGCAAATTGGATGACTTTGGAATAAAAAAATAACAGCTACTATGCCTCTGTTTCCTTGTCTACACACAGACTACACACATGACCGAACCACATTTTAAGTTTTATCAGCTTTTCATTAAAAAGCACAGTGGCACCCAATTGTGATGAGTTACTGTATGTGGAAATGAGTGGCACCTCTGTATCATTTGTGAATAATTTGTCATCTCATATCGACATTAAATCATAAGTTTATTTAATTTTAATGTTGGCACAGAAATAAGTTACAGTGCCTTTGGAAATGCAATAAAATGCTCATTTGGAAAACGTTTAACTATCCTTTGTAATTGAGTAAAATTATGATAACCGAATACTTTTATAAGGCACTGTATACTTGATTGCAATGGGTTTTATTACTTTCCGGCTATATTAATACACCAATCAATATGTTAACCAATCATCACAGACAAGCATTACATCGATATCGGATTGAAACTATATTATGGCCATCCTACAGCTACATAAACAAGGGTAAATAGTCCTACTTTCACTGTCCTGGAGAGAGAGAGCGAGAGAGACAGAGATGTAAACATGTAAGCAGCAGCAGAATAAAATAGAAATATGATTTCAGAATGTTTTACTTACTGTATGCAAATGTCATTTTCGAGAAATGTTTGGCTCGCATTATCACCAAATTGATGACAATATCACCATTTACTACAAAACTTTGAACTCAATAATTAACAAAATAATATATAAGAAATAAATTGAGAAACTAAATTTCCTGTTACAGACAATTTATCTTAAAATAGTTTGATGTTCAGAATGCTCCTCACTCCACTTCACGCAACTTTAAAACACGCAAGGACCATGTTAGGCCAAAAGCTGAACAATGTTTGTGGGCAACACTCTTGATTTCCCCAGGAGATCTAGACATAGCATATATGCTCACCTAAAGGATTATTAGGAACACCTGTTCAATTTCTCATTAATGCAATTATCTAATCAACCAATCACATGGCAGTTGCTTCAATGCATTTAGGGGTGTGGTCCTGGTCAAGACAATCTCCTGAACTCCAAACTGAATGTCAGAATGGGAAAGAAAGGTGATTTAAGCAATTTTGAGCGTGGCATAGTTGTTGGTGCCAGACGGGCCGGTCTGAGTATTTCACAATCTGCTCAGTTACTGGGATTTTCACGCACAACCATTTCTAGGGTTTACAAAGAATGGTGTGCAAAGGGAAAAACATCCAGTATGCGGCAGTCCCGTTGGGCGAAAATGCCTTGTTGATGCTAGAGGTCAGAGGAGAATGGTCCGACTGATTCAAGCTGATAGAAGAGCAACTGAAAGTCCAAAAACCAACTGAGTGGTTGGCTGAAATAACCACTCGTTACAACCGAGGTATGCAGCAAAGCATTTGTGAAGCCACAACACGCACAACCTTGAGGCGGATGGGCTACAACAGCAGAAGACCCCACCGGGTACCACTCATCTCCACTACAAATAGGAAAAAGAGGCTACAATTTGCACGAGCTCACCAAAATTGGACAGTTGAAGACTGGAAAAATGTTGCCTGGTCTGATGAGTCTCGATTTCTGTTGAGACATTCAAATGGTAGAGTCAGAATTTGGCGTAAACAGAATGAGAACATGGATCCATCATGCCTTGTTACCACTGTGCAGGCTGCTGGTGGTGGTGTAATGGTGTGGGGGATGTTTTCTTGGCACACTTTAGGCCCCTTAGTGCCAATTGGGCATCGTTTAAATGCCACGGCCTACCTGAGCATTGTTTCTGACCATGTCCATCCCTTTATGACCACCATGTACCCATCCTCTGATGGCTACTTCCAGCAGGATAATGCACCATGTCACAAAGCTCGAATCA